>NC_087067.1:44339536-44380219 GCF_963678635.1 Symsagittifera roscoffensis
ATCCTTTTTTGTGCGACTATACACTATAGCTTAGAGCTGCGAATTGCTTTGCTTCAGTAATGTATAATAAATTATACTAATTAATTTTTACTGGCGATGAACCAATATGAGATCTAATTTGGTCTAAGACCAAAAAAGCGTTCGAACAAACTTTTTTCATTGCTGAAAATGCTTTTCAGATATCGATTGAGCCCCATATGCAAGCTCTCTATTTGATATTTTGTTCCCATCTGACAGTTTTGTTTTTATTACCCGATTTTGTACGGGGAAAAGGTACAAAAAACAATGAACCCTCCTAAAGACAAAGTTGTGCCCTCTTCGTAGAGGAGAAAATGTAGAACTAAACTGTGTGAAATTTTTTCTATAAGGCCACACAGCATAACACTAACCACAATCCAGTTTAGCCGATTGCTTGTTCCCTCACTCGTAAAGTTGAGCACTCTGTTCATGTAAACACGTGGGGAAACTCCGAACGGCCTGGCATGCTTCACATACTCACCTGCTTGGTGATTACAGCACAGGCCTGAAACAACTGAAATTCAAATAGTAGTATTAGGGCGATTTATTGAGGAGGGAGGCTTCCCCTGAGGCGTTTGAGCAGTTTTACGATGGCGATTTTTTTTGGCTTCAGGCTTCAAAAGAACTTACAAATACAGCATTTTTGGCCTTTTTACTTTCCAAATTTGCCAGCACCGCAAAAAATTTTAAAAACTAAAAAAAATATATTTTTAAGATTTGGAGGAAGTTCGAAAAATCATTTAAGTCGACCAAAAAATCGATAAACGTCCGAATTTTTTTTAAAAAAAACTGTCCCGTGACAAAACATCTGCTCACGCCGCTGAAATTATAATAAATTTATCTTCCGAATCAATCATAAAAATAAATCAATTTGCTGATGTTTTGGTGGCTAAAAAAGTTTAAAGTATACAACTCAAATGCATCAATAAACAACTCAAATGGGGAAGAAATGAAAAAAAAACCTTATAAAAAAATTGATTGTAAAACTTCGAAAAGAACTGCTCGGGGTGGGTTTATTCTGCAGACAAATTTCGACTTTTTAACCAACCATTTTTGATTATTATTTTCCTGAGCTTAAACTTGAAAACTTATTTCAACTGTGATCATTGTTCCTAAAATTATGAGTGCCATTTTGGCCAATTTGGACAATTAACGCGCGATATATTTCGCGCTATTAACGCGTAAGCGGAGAGTTAATCCGTCTTAGAAATTTTTCTCATTTTTCATAGGAACCAACGTCTACAAAAAGCATAAATTACAAGCTATTTTGATGCAATTTCGAAGACAAATTGGACAAACAAAAGGGATTATAATCAATTATAATCATTTATTATGAGTTTTTGTGCAAAACTAATGAATTTAAAATCGATTGTTTCTCAATTTTAGTAAGACTGGTACTTAAATCGTAATATTATCGATTATTAACGCTTGAATCCCGATGCGAGATCCCTTCTATTTTTGTATGATGTGATACTATTATGATGATTATTAAAAAGAATGCATACATTGCACCCTAAGTTTGCAAATTTTTTTTCAAAATGCCATTTCTCTGTATATTGCGCACATGCATAATGTTAGTCAGGTAAAAGTGTTTTTGATTTAGTATTTTTTGTGAAACTTTTCCCAATGTATCCTTAGAAGGCTCGTTTTAAGACTTCGAATGTCAGAGCAATCAATTTCACTACAAATTTTGTTAATGACGCGTCATGTTTTTGCCAGAAACTTCTTTGCCAGAAACTTGCCAAAGGCTGTTTTCCAAGCGCATCCTTGGTTGTTCCAACACTTGCTTGCTGCTGCTAGAAAAACCACAATGATTTTCTCAGTTGAAATTGTAATTTTTCCGCACAGTAGTAACATGTCATTGAGAATTAGGTAAAAAGAAAACGGCAACATGTTGGACAGAACGAAACAAAATTCGTATTCAAATTCATTATCGCCCATATTTCAATTTGTAACCGTGCGTTGTCTACTTTTAATTGGTCCCATATTTCTGGCTTCCTCAAACATTACTGCAGTGTCGTATGTGAGAAAGAGACGCGAACACCAATTTAGAACGATTATTTTGTGCTCTCGCGACATAAAACAAATGAAGGCGATTTTTTTTATCAGAAAAAGTACGTTCACGGCCTCTTTTCACATGATTTTTTAAATTTGGACGGAGTGAGTCTTTGATCTACAAACCGAATCTGACAGAGCGGGTGCGCGAACGGACAAAAGTGACGCATTTATTCATTTGATTTATTCAAGGCTCCATTTGATTTTCTTGACAGCGCGGATAAATCTGGCTTGCTTCCATCTGAAGTTCACACTGGCTGCTCGTATTCCGCCTGAGTAGTTTTGTGTCTTATTTTGCGAAACTGTAGGTTGCGAATTTTAAATCACGCTGTAGAGAAATATCAAAAAAAGTATAGGGCCATAAGTAGTGATCTCAGCGGAACTCAATGGAATTGGGAGGCCCTTCGAAGTTTGGTTGTTTAATTATTTGGACACATTGAAAGCAATTTTTGAGAGATTTTTGTAAAACGGCGAATTTTAGGACTCAGTTTGTCAAAACGCCTTGAGTAAACCCAAAAAAAAACTACAGCACGATTTGATTTTTCAAGGGCTTTTCTAAATGTCATCTAGAAAGAACTATTGTTTGCCCTTGGTAAATCAAACTTTAGTTTCAGGGAGTTTTGTTCAAATGAATAAGTAAATTGATTTAAAAATACAGTGTTCAATTATCTTCATGCTATTTTTATTAGTAAAATAATTGGACCACCGTTGTTAAGGTCTGTCTTGTTGTTCCGACTTTCGAAGAAAACAGAATATTTATGCTCGGTGTGGTTTTTTTTTATTCAGTCAGTTTTCGTCGATCGAAATAATAGTTTTCGACAAACTTTTTTAAACTCCATTGAAGTTATCGAATTCTTGAGTTCAAACCTAAAAAGATATTTTACTTGCAATTTTTTTGTTGTAAAGTTCTGGGGGTTTGAAAATTGCCAAATTGGCCATATTCTGGACTAAATTATGTGCGCTTTGAAGAATTTATTCATATTGCTGAAACAGCATAACGTGAATTATTCATGCGAGGCGAATTATCCCGCACAACAAAATCGTTCCAAAGTGAACTGAGGCTAGCTAATCAGATCGGTCGTTTTAATTTGGTACGTCTCAACATTTCACACTTTGATAGTGTCTAAAATTTTTAGGTTTTCAATATTTTCTTTTCCCAAAAACTATTCGATATGAATTATGGAACAGTCGGAACTTTCAGGGCTTTGCTTTGATATACGAGCCGTTTTGTTTCCTTTTTTTCCGACTTTCGTAATGAAATTAACGGAATATTTGTGCTCGGGGTGGGTTTATTCTGCAGACAAATTTCGACTTTTTAACCAACCATTTTTGATTATTATTTTCCTGAGCTTAAACTTGAAAACTTATTTCAACTGTGATCATTGTTCCTAAAATTATGAGTGCCATTTTGGCCAATTTGGACAATTAACGCGCGATATATTTCGCGCTATTAACGCGTAAGCGGAGAGTTAATCCGTCTTAGAAATCGTTCCAAATTGGTTGAAAGAAGCCTATTTGCCATAATTGATTTGTTAATGGGAGCAAAATCTATCACTTTGTACTTTATATTGCGTGTGGGGAGATGATTTTCACAAAAATCGCAATTTTTAGAAAAAAAAATAATTTCATTTTTTTAATAAATTTAATTTGTTTCATGTTATAACTGCTCAATAGACCTTAAAAGGCAGTCAGAATTTTCAGGATTTCGCACTGATACGAGCAGTCTTGTTTCAATAAAAACTTAGTTGGTTTTCTTTCAGAGGTGTCAGATTGGCTGAAATGATAGTTTTCACCGACAAAGATGTTTTTGTGTCAGTGATTGAAAACTTTTGTTGTTTAAAATTGCAATCTCTTCGGAATTCTATTATTTCCCATTTCTACAGTTAATGTTGAGGAGTTTTTCTGCTCCTTACGAACAAATTTGAAAAGTATGAAAAGTTTTGATTAATTTTTTTCTAAAAGTTGATCTTCGTACCGCGCTTGATCTGCTTGCATCACCAAGTTCACGGTTTCCGATCGTTTGTTTACTTTCTATTTTTGCGAGCGTATTTATGGCTGCTGCTAGGTTTTTGTTATAGTTTCTAGTCATTTGATCAGACAGAAAACTTTAGATGAAACCCGAGGTGGCGAGGAAGCGGGTTAATTTTTCTTTAGAAAATCAAGTAACCCTATAGCATCGTCAAGCAACTTACAACTCTTGCGCTAGAAAATTAATCGAATTTGTCCAGCAGAAACCGCCGAAGAGATGCTACAAAATGTATTGATTTTTGTGATGTAGTCTGCTCATTATTTTTTTTTTCAAATGATTTTGCAAATCAGGCATGGCAAACAAACAGGAATAATGCAAGCGATTGCCCTTGAATCAAAGCAGGATTTAACATTTAAAGGGATGAGTTTTATTGTATCTTCATACAGTTGATGTCATGAAAAAGTGAAACCTAACAACTTTGATGTTGTAGTAGCAGAGATGACCAGTTGTGTCGAGACTTTCCTGGAATTTAAAGTTGATAAATTATTGGTCATAAAAATTGTCGGAGAAATAGCTTTCGCAGTCCGCTGTTGGCAAGTTGATGTTTCCTGAAAGTTGTGCTGTTGCAGGAGTATGACTGGATAACGACCAGGACATCTTTTCACATGGAATATCCCAATCTTCAAAGGCGCTGGAGCAATTTACCCAGTGAAAAAGATTACCTAATCGTGATAATTCATTAAAAAACAGTTGACATAAATTTCATTATGTTCAGGAAAACTAATCGAGGAGTTGTTCAGATAGTTGTTCACGGCGAGAAGAACCCGTCTATATTTAAATATATAATTAATTTCTATTCGCTCTTATAAAATAAAGTCGAGGGAAGTTTAATTCAAAGTCGAGGGAATTTTTGTCACCAAGGTTTCAATTAAGACTATTTTGGTGGGGTTGTTGGATGAAATAGAACGCGCCAGGACGTTCCGGCGTTTTGCAGGTTTTTTATTTCTTACAAGTTCGAGTTGTTTTTGACAAGTTGCTTTTTTGTTTGATTCGAGTTTTTCAAGGTTAATTATGGAGGAACAGCTTACATTTTAATGGTATGATATTTGAATAGGTGGTTGTCATTCGACATCTTTTTTGTTTGGGATAAATTTCTAAAAATTCTATGCGGAGATCACTCGATTTTGTTCCAATTGTTGACAAATTTTTGACTTCAAATTAGAAATTCATTTTTGTTCCGACGAAAGTAACGGAATATTTGTGCTCGGGGTGGGTTTTTTTTTCTTCAGACAAATTTCGACTTTTTAACTAGCCATTTTTGACGGAATTTTTATATCATTTTTATATCAAATTTTTATATCATTCGAAAGGTATTGTTATCCTGAGCTTAAATTTGAAAAGATATTTTACCTGTGATCATTTTTCGTAAAATTACGGGGGTTTAAAGATTGCCATTTTGGCCAATTTGGACAATTAACGCGCGATATATTTCGCGCTATTAACGCGTAAGCGGAGAGTTAATCCGTCTTAGAAATCGTTCCAAATTGGTTGAAAGAAGCCTATTTGCCATAATTGATTTGTTACAAGGAGCGAAATCTATCCTTTTGTACTTGATATGGCGTGTGGGGGGATGATTTTCATTTAAAAAATTCAAATTTTAGAAGAAAAAAAACTTCATTTTGGTTTATTTCATTTAATTTCTTAAATGTTATTACTGCTCCATAAACATTACAAGGCGGTCGGAATATTCAGGGCTTCGCCCTGATACGAGCAGTCTTGTTTTCTTTCGATTTGATGAAATAAGTAACTTTGAAATGAATAGTCGATATGCTTATCCACCGTAACTGCCATCAAAGTCTTTTAATGAGCAGCTGCAGGCAAGCGTTTTTTCATGAGATATTTTTTATAAATTTTACAAATGACGGCTAATATAATGGCTAAATTTTCAAGTCTTACAACATAGCAGATGACACTGTCGTCTTTGATGCCTAGAAAATTGTGTTCAAGAACTTCGGACTTGATTGCTATGGTCTGATTTTTTGGGGCCTAGGAAATTAGACGAAAAGCAAATTAGACGTGAAAAACAAAAATGAATTTAGACGTAATGCAAAATTACAAATATGGGAAATTAGACGTAATTGTATTGTTCGTGTCTGAAATTTCTTTACCGAATACAATTAACTTTCGTTCAGCTTTCTTAAATGCAAATCAACTTCTCACATGCCGCAAGTTTCACATTCCGCATTGTTCACACGACGCAATTGTATAATTTATGCATTTCAAAAATGTTTTATAATCTTGAAATTTACATTTTATAAATCAATTGAGATAAATATTTTGAGATGCAATAAGATCATATCTAATTTTTGTAATTACGAAAACCTGTTTTAAGCAATAAGTTTTGTTAGCCCTTTGCTTTCCGTCTAAAATGCTAGTTTTCCAAAAACAATTTAACGTCTAAATTCATTTTTGTTGGTCACGTCTAATTTGCTTATCGTCTAATTTCCTAATCACCGGTTGTTCTTTTGGAACTCAAGTATGTCTGAGATCCGGAGTTCGTGCGTGTATTCATTGTGCATCTTATCGGATTTTGTAGGTCTCATTGGTATCTTGAACGGGTATCTGTTTGAGCTTTGAATCAAACGCGTCTGCAAAAGTTTGAATCCTCAAAAGCCTTGTTTTCCAGTAGTTTTCATTTCATTTGACAGAAGTTTTTATTTCATCAACTGCTATTTTTATTCCGTTTATTTCCTCAGAGAAACTCATTCGCAAATGATCATTTGCATTTCCGAAGACGCAATTGTCGCCACGCCAAAAAATAAAGGCGAGTTATCAATATATGCGAACTTTCTGTACCTAGTCGGTGATACCAAATAGAGCAGCTTTTGAACTGGAATTTATTGTTCTTCTAATCCGGTTCATATCTACCTACTGATTTTTTTTGTGCAATTTTTGGATTCAAACTATGTCGTTTTCTGTAAAACTCCTGTGTACTCGGTATCGGGGCAGCCTCATTTCATGCACTCTTTCGAAAGTCTTGCAATAATCAACGCTTATTTCTAAAATTTTTTGATAAAAAGCTGCCTGTAAAAAATACATAAATAACATATAGATAAACTAGCATAAATTTATGCTAGCTTTATTTACGTGTTTTCGCGTGCTTTTTGTAAGCAAGCTTGCAATTCTGGAAGAACAATACAAACCTTCGTTCTGAAAAAAAATTGGTTGAACATTTCGGCATGGCCTTTTAGTGGCAGATGCATGACTATTTAATCTATCAATTCTGAATAAAATCTGAATAAAAGCTAAATCGATTTTTTGGTTCGGCTCATTTACAACCAATCATCTGATTCTGATTTAAATAATGATATCGATAGCGGGAATGTTGTGAATAGGTTTATTATCATAAAATCTGATTTGTTAATACGTAATTGAACATCTTTTCGAGAATTTCTAATTTTTATGATATTTCATTTTCATACTTTATTAACGTCCCCCATTTAGTAAGTGTACTCTCGGAGATAATTTTATTCTGGGTAGTATAACTGCTAATAATTGTATTTTTCATGATATGATTGTACACTCTAAATTTGATTTTAAAAAAATGAACAATGCAATGCTCAAAAAATGCTCAAAAACATGCAATGAAAAAATTGTAAAAACTGAATGCACATTGGTGGTATTGAATGTGGATAATTGTGACAGTTAGTAAAAAAAAAGTAGTGACAAAATTGCGAAATAAACAAAAAAAATTGAAAACTGAATACATGTTGGTGGTTTTGAAGATGAAAAATTATGACAGTTGAGAAAAACAAGAGAAGCAGTCACGAAATTGTGAATGCATTGAAAACAAAATGTGAAAAATGAAAGCATATTGGTGGTATTGAATGTGGATAGTTGTGAAAGTTAGTGAAAAAAAGAAGCAGGGACGAAGTTGTGGATGCAATATAAAAATGAGTAAGCTAATTGCACATTGGTGCTATTGAATGCGAATAATTGTGATAGTTAGTAAAAGGAGCAGTGATAAAATTGTGAATATTATGATAAAAATTTTTCAATCTGTTTTAAAGTTTGAGATCTACTTAACAATTACCCCACTTATTTCGAGCAAAAGGGCAAATGTTAGATAGGTTAAGTTATCTGAGTATTCGACCAATCAGAATGCAGCAAAATTCGAATTTTACATAGAACGCTCTAGAACTGATTTACTTCTTTTATTTAAAGGAGTTATAATTGTTTAGTAAATACCAAAGAAAGGGTGAATGTTAACTAGAACCAAATTTTGAGCAAAGAGCATCGGATAAACGGTTGTTTAAGAGAACAAGACTTGTCGTATCAACAATGCTCTGAGCTCTGAATGTTTCTGACTGTCCATTAAGTTGTCTCGAATAGTTGTTGGTTAATAAAATACTGACAAACTATGAATTGTAAGCTGAATTTTAGGAATCGTATATGGAATTAATAAGATCAATTAGCCTGCTTCAATTGAGTTTGGAACTATTTTGTAGCGCGGTATAAATTGTCAGCGTGAATAATGCGCGTTAAACTTTCAGCATCAAAGTATCACACCGCTCTTATAATCACGTTAGTTCATTGGTGAGAGTTACCGGGTTATGGTTAGACTCAGTTGCCGGGCCTTTTTACTTATTCCGCCAAAATTTCTTAGTTTTGCGATTTTGTAATTTTAAATGTATCAATACTGAGAACAAAATACTGATAGCACTGGTTGGCTGATTTAAAATAAATGCAATCATTTGTTTCTTCCGACGAAGCCAAATTTTGAGCAGATACGAGTCTTTTTTCCCTGGAGCTATTTTCCGTCTTGTTTTTTATCTGGGTAAAACGCTGGAGCGTATTTGAAACAATTTAGAAGAGTTTACCAAACACTCGTCACTTTAGGCCAATTCAGCTTAATCATAATACGACTTAAAATTATTAGCCAATCAGATTGAAGCGAAATAGTTTCACTACAGGATGTTGAAAAATTGATTTTTGGACAAAATAAGTAAAAAGACCACAGCTGCCCACAAAAAACCAACAAAAAAGTACTATTAGAGCTTAAAGAAATCTAATGAAATATTTCAGAACAACTAATTTCAATTAGAATGAAAAGAGCTGGAAATGATTGTAGCAGACTGCTTCCATCTCACAAAAAAAGTTGAACAAAAAACTTCTTTCTAAACACGATTTTTTCAAAAGGGAAAATACCAGCTCATGAAGGAGAACCGCTGTTTTGTTCCTGTCTAAGATATAAATGCAATGGGTCTTTAAACTGCCGAAAATCGAAATCTCTATATCTTTAGCTAAAAATAATTCAACAGATTTTGATTGGCTTATATTAGCCAATCAAAATCAAGCAACATGGTCAAGCATTTCAATCAACTGTTCCAGGAGAAAAAATAACAGCCGAATTTGCGGAAATTGCAAATCTTATTCAAATTATAAAATCACTTTCATGTTTTTTGAAAAATTTTGCCCGCACGGGAAAAAAGTTCTATTTTTTTGGTCATTGCAGACAATATTTTTTTCTGCTTAAAACTTAAATTGGAATGCCGGAACAAATTTATTGCATTTGATTGGCTAATTAACCAATCAGATTGAACCACATTGATTTTAGATAAAGATGTATAAATACTTATTTTGGGCCGTTTAGTGCATAAGACCCAATTCAATTTTTTTGGGTTGGATAATTTGCCTAGTTATTCATATTCAAAATTTATATTTTACGCATTGTTGTAAGTATTGAGTATATTCTCGTAACTTTGCCGATAAAATCATTTCTAAAAGTGAATATGACACAAAGTTTTCTCCGCAAGCCTAACTGTTTCACTGTTCGAATAGTGTTTCTTCAAAACCAAATCGAGTCCAATGAACCAAAAAACTTCAATGTTATCAGTCACGTAGATGGGCTATCCGTAGTTTTGCACACATCATATATTTTATGTAACTATTATTATCATAGTTTTATATTAGTAAAATATTTGCATATAAAAGATACTTATATATTTCAATTAATCGTATCATAGTTATCTACCTGCAGTTAATATATGATATTGAAATTAAAACTGAAAGTAAACGTGTAATAGTTATCTAACTATGTGCTAGTGGGTTGAAGTCGAACCAGTTGATGTACTTGTATTGGCGTTTCAACAAATCACCGAAGATGAAAAAATCCAGGGCCTCCACGCTTCTGTTGGTCTGCATCGAAGAGTAATGGTAGCCCATTACGCAGAAATTTAGTCTAGCAGAAAACAAAAAATTTTGCTCAAGTTACGAAGAAAAAGCAATAGATAGTTAAATGGTATCGACTTAACAATCACCCCTCCCACCATGTAATCTGCTGCAAAACTGACGCCCCTAAAAATATAAGCATTAGGTTAGCACTAGAACGTTCAATTCATAATTCGAATTTTGCGGCATTTTGATTGGTCTAATAATTACTTAGATCCAATTAATCATTTTTGTTTTTGATAAATTTTACTATCTGGCAAAAACCCATTTAAATCAATTTTTTTTGAGAATAAAATTGATTTTTTGTCAGCATAAACCTGTTTAAATCCATTACAATCGATATACGTATCTAAATGAGCTGCCGTATATTGATTTTTATATACCGTGTTTTCTTGAACTACAAATCGATTCAAATCGATTTTAATCTCAATTTTGTCAGTGCGGGTAGCTTATTAGGCTCAGCAACTACGCTCAATCAAACTGCTCTTCGCAAAGTATTCATACCAGGTGTCCCGGTCTAAAAAACACTGAATTTTGATCACAACTTTCCCAACTAAATCATTTAAATCAATTGTCCAAAGACAATGTCTTTTATCCTAACAAGCAGATCCAATCATTCAGCTAAGCAGCCTTTTAATGTTTATGATAATCATTCAAAATTCTCATGTAGACATGCATTTTTGGTAATGAACGATACGTATACCATTAGAAGAGCTCTTAATTTCCTTCTCTCTGATCTCCTGTGAGATACTTAGGACTAGGTACGGTTACTGTACCCCGCAATCCTTCACTATACCCCTCTTAATTCTCTTGTCTCTCATTTATTAACTCATGTTACCTTTAGAGAATTAGACCGGGACGTTATGTCTTTCGAAATTTTTAATTAAAAACTGAGAAATTTTTGTAACTGTTTTTCGATAGATGCGTAAAGTGTTGGGAACAACAGGATTGAAAACTGATTTATCATCAATTTTTGGTTTCTCTAACCACCCATACTCCTTATGGTACCAAGTAAAAAAATCACCCCTGCAAAGATCCAAATCAACGGTCAAGCATATGCAGATTTTCTATCTCTGTACCTAACACTCGTCTTGCAATGTGGGAAGAGAAATGGTTAATACATCCTTTAGTTCTAGGAAAAATTTTGTGTTTTTTTGGCATTATTGATATAGGAGTATTGCAATAAATGATCTTTCAATACTGAATTTTTAAGAATAGCGTTTGTTATGAAGGAAAATTCTATCTTCCGACATATGTTGGGAAAACGATAATCACGATTATTTAGAAACAGGATTTATTTTCGACTCTTAGTGGCCGGCTTAGAAGCCATTATTCCGACTGTTTGATTTGGAGAGGAATCTTGTCTTCGGGTGTGATAAACTAGTTTTTTGCTGTTTATAGCCCAATTTAAAATTAATAATTTTTTCAAAAGAATTTATTTTATTCAATAGATCGAATAATATGGCCCGCAAAAAAGCTTCTGGAAAACCCATGCACAGAAATGGGTATAAAGAAATTGGTTGAAAGAAATGGGTATAAACCCTCTTACCTTCTTGAAAATCCTAAATCCGCCCATTGAGGAATAGTGACTCAACCCACCAAACCATTTTAAGTTCTTAGAATTTTTTGTACCCTGTTTCCTTGCCCCTTTTTCAAACAAAATGTCTTCTCTGAAGTATTAATGGAAAGACTATAAAATGTGATCTGAAGGTTCTTAAATCAATTTCACGTCATCATATCCAAAACCAGTAGCAGATTTGGCGGGCGGGGCGGGGGCGGACACACCCTTCAGTAATTCGACTCCCTGAGTACTTTATGAGTCTGCCCTTTTGTTACTAATTTAAGACATCCAATTTTGGCTGAACAACCCTAAAAACTTATAAATGCGCCTTTGGCATCATAGTATAGTAATTTTGAGTTTAGTAACAACCTATTTCACCTCATCATATTCAAAACCTTTAGCGGATTTAGGGAGGCCGCGGCGGACGCCTCCACCCTCATGAAACCGACTCCCTGACTACCCAAAGATTCCCCCTTTCTTAGTACCTAAAAAGACCCCTAAATTGGTAAATCGCAATAATCTCGAACAAATCTGTGGTTAAACCGGGAATCGTGACGTTCGATATTTACCCGTGACTTTACGAGAACTGCGGAAAAACAGGAGTGAAAAAAAAACTGGAGGGTGAAAAGAGCGCATGTATTCTAGTGTATACGCAAATAGCACTATTTTTTTACGTTAAACTTCATCTAATTCTGCCAAAATTTATGAGTGAAAACATTTGAGCCTTTCACTTTTTTCAGAGACGAAAATTTTTGACCTGCATAGTAGCAAAAACTTCCTATTTGGCAATCAGGGGTAGAGTTGCAAAAAAGATCCGTTTATTGACGAACAATGAAAATATACAATGGGATCTCACGATATGGTGGCACACTTCATTCCGATGTCGGAGAGGACGTTAGGCACCACGAACACGAAAGATTCCCAAGGTCGCGTGTCCACATGCCGTGCATGATTAAACTCCTGCTCTCTTCTCGTGGAAGAGGAGGATGAGGCGGCATTCGCAAAGTGGTTGATGATGCCCGCACTCCCATGTACATGTCGGTACAAAAAGAACGCTAAAATAGATTTGGATGATAACGAAAATCTCTACTTGCAAAAAGGTTATTGGCCTAATTTGTATGTCCGTTATAATATTTTATAATGAATGAAGACAGTATGAGGCCACAGATAGACTCTTTCATCATATTTTATTGGGTACTAAAAGAATTCACCCCTCGAAAGATTTTGTCCTCATAGAGAGTTGACAGATTTGGTCCTAATTTGATCTTCTTGTAAAATTCCTCCCATATTTTCATTTAACATATCCGCTTACAATTCACAAAATACACAGTTTGGCCTCGTACTGCAAAACATAAGTTGCTCATGAAAACGCATGGCGATGCTGGGAGAAAATTTCTGAAGTAAGACGAAATTTGCCACCCGCACTGACAGAAATAGTTTCCGGTCGATTTAAATCGATTTTAAATCGATTCAAATCGATTAACCATGTACATTTTACGAACTTAAATGGATTTTAAATTGATTTAAATCGATCTTTTTGAAAATTTTATATCGATTTAAGTGTCTAAAAATCGATTTAAATCGATTTCGATGGATTTTTCGACTCACTAAAACCCATCAGAATCTCGCTTAAATCCATCAGAATCTCACTTAAATCCATTTTAAATCGATTTAAATTGATCTTTTTGAAAATTTTAAATCAATTTAAGTGCCTAAAAAATCGATTTCGATGGATTTTTCGACTCACTAAAACCCATCAGAATCTCGCTTAAATCCATCAGAATCTCACTTAAATCCATTTTAAATCGATTTAAATTGATCTTTTTGAAAATTTTAAATCAATTTAAGTGCCTAAAAAATCGATTTCGATGGATTTTCCGACGCACTAAAATCGATTTTTTTTGCGAACACGGCAAAAAAAACATACCCTTTAAAAAAACGGTTGCAATTTTTTATTCACAATTTTTTAAACATAAACACTCTTGCCAGATGTTATAGAATTCATTAAAATGATCCACATAAATCAGGTTTTAAACTCAAAAATTTGCAATAAAATAATAGAAAACCATTGTAAATCAGATTATGGGCAAAATCTTGAGTAACAAACCAGAAAAGGGTCAGGTAAAATTAAATTTTCATCTCAATAATATGCAATAAAGTCATATAAAAACGTGAAACTAAATCAAATTTTAAGCAACAACTTATGAAACGAATCAAGAAAAGGGTAAAGATAGATCAGTTTTTGAACTCAAAATATGCAGAAAAACATAGAATTTTATCAATATTTTGGTCTTTTTATTTAGTCTTTTTATGCTACAATACGCTATGGATGACAAATGAAAAATGATAGGCAAGAAGAAAATGCAATAAAAAAATGAAACTGATAAAACTCGAATGAAAAAAAATCGATTAAAATCGATTTAAATCCATTTTAATCTCCTTAAAAATGAAAACAAATTCAGACTGAAAAATAGCATTTAAATCGATTTGGATCAATTTTTTTAGCTGGGATTTAAGATCAATATAAATCAATTTTAAATCGATCCAAATCAATCTTCATCTTTTTTATTTATTCTTCGTACTTTTTTCATACTAGAATCGATCCTAATCAAATTTTGTGAGTGCGGGCAATTAAATATATGGAGGAATTCTGCTGTAGGATGAAATTGATGTGAATCACTTTCTTTTCACTCTTTTAAAAAAAAACACAAGTATAAAACAATCATAATAAATTGTTTGCAAGATTCCATTCACTGTAAAATTTTCCACATTTACAACCAATGAAATCTGATTGCGAAAACGCCGTAGAGCTTTGCAGCCCGTTTTCAGCCGCCTCTGATCCTTCTATGATTTCTGTTGGTTTTAGTATCGCTTGTTAATCAATAAATCAATAAAAATGATTTAGAGAAAATAAAAAGACGGAAATAAAAAATAGTAAAAAATTCAGCAGTATTTCTACACTTGACGGCAAAACTTTTAAATGCTATTCCTACACAAAAATGAGTTCAACCAGTTGGTCTATGAAAAGTTTGTCCAAAAATTAATGATTGAAGTTTTGTAATTGATATTCTGTGCAGCTCTGAATCCAGGTTACTAAATCTGGGTAGCATTTTAGAACAATGTTAACATTTTTTTCTAATTCTAACATTATTTGAGGTTTTTTTTATTGCCCTTTGAATGCGCAAGCTTCTGCCTAGCTGAAACTCTCTTATTCAAAATTGTATTCAAATTTTTCTTACATCAGTCTGAACTATGGTCGAAATGCACTCTTATCTCAAAATTGTTCAATATTTGTTCCATTAATTCCTACATCTGGTTTTCGTGTTCTTTTTTCATTCAAGGACAGCTTGTTTTTTTCTCTAACCAATATGCTGCTTTGTCCAACGCATCGTAGCGTTCAACGGTTAACTCACTGTTACTAGCTGTTTCTAGCTGTATCTTACATAGGATTTCAGATGTTTCAAAACCATATGCGTCAGATTTTTATAGTATAGTGTCTTCTTGATCTCAGAGTTTTGATCTATTTGGCACGTTTTTTCTATAATGGCTTTCAAAACATCAATTGAATTTCTTCTTGATCTGAATCTAATTTGGCAACTTTGTAATAATTGATCTTTTTGAGATATTGATTCATTCTGTTTCAAATGAACCGCAAAACTTTTTTAAACCTCTTTTTAGTTAAAAGTTTTCATTTAAAAGCACAAAATAGATCGTTCTCCAAATGGAATTTTCTCTGCTGCTTTTTTTTATTTCCATAGGTAATTTGTTTTGATAAAAAGCTCTCTTTTTTCTGACTCATCATTTAACGCATCAATTTCGTTTGAGTGTCAAGCTTATTTCTGATCTCTGTGGTTCCAGTTTGTTTAAAAAAAAATCCGTAATCAGTGGTTTTTTGATTTCGCATTTTTCACTTTATTATCTGCCCAGTGCTTCAAGGTTTTTTAAGCGATGTTTTTTCTCGCAAAAGTGTTTAAATGTTGATTCTGAGTTTTTCGTTCAACATTTAAAAAGTCATCGCATATTTTTTGGTTACTTTTTGTTTCATTATCGTACAAACTTTATTATTTGGTGAGTTGTTTCAAAAAAAATTCCGATTCAAGTCTGTAAAAAGAGCGCTTTCTGGCAATTTTGCTTTGTCTCATGTCTCAATATATTAAATTTAAAAACACCAGAAAGTGAATGATGTATAGATGTTGCTACCATAATATCATCAACAACGTTTCGTAGTATCAGGATTGACTGAGTTTTTACGGCGCCGGGAGAATTATAACGAACAGTTGCTTTTTTCTTTTTCAACTGTAATTTTGATGCTGTGTAATTGAATGTTGTTATTGCTTGCTCTTTTTATGAATTAAAATTTATTCCTTATTTTATTTATTAGCATACGCCTCCCCTACCTTTACGAGAACTTTCAATGAGAGGTTGATACTCAGTATATTTAAAAATGTGCAAATCCTGCTTTGAGGAAAGCCAGGTTTCATCTGTTGGTGCACAATATAAATCTAGGTAAATAATTTACTTGAGTTAGGCTGAATTGAAACTCGTATTTGTTTCTCAGTGGTGTTCGTGATATACTGTTTTCTATGTCTCTGTTGATCTGAGATAGGAAAAAAACTATAGCACGATGGTCAAAAATCACATACTTCGTCAGTTGGCCTAAAATTTCTCTTCTATGCCTCTATGTTTTATACGCTCTTCTCGTATAGAAAAAAACCCCAAATTTGGCTGTTTTAGAAAAAAATAGAGAAATTTTTCATTTATATCTAAAGTAGGAACAAGAAAAAACCGTCAGGTTCATTGTCTTGAGTTTTTTTGGGATAGTAATGTTAGCCTAAACAATACCAGATTACACCTTGAAACTAGCCACAATCAGTATCGCGTTTTAAAATGTTCAAATAAATGGTTCCCAAAAAGTTGCCTTTTTTTCGTGATTTTTTTCGTTTTATGACTGAAAACTTGAAGAACAAATGATTATCTCGTTGCGGGTGAACAGCGAACTGACGTCAGGTTTTTTTTCCTGCAATTGTTTATTTCTAAAGTAAGATGAGAAAAAAATGGTTTCTATACAGAGAACACAGGTAGTTAGGTTAGATTATCGATAGAAAATTTCTATATAATTTAGAAGCTTAAGTTGGGCACGGGTAACAAAAGTACTTTTACCGATTAAATTAATAGCCGATCTGAGCATATCTGACCGAGCAGCCTTGAAGGACAGAATATGATTGTATAACTGAAAATTACAGAATTTAGATCGTTTCTGACCAAGTAGAACAAGTTACTACACACTAAGACTGTTCACTCTTTGATTGAGGCGTCGTGTTTTATTCTAAAAGAAAACTTATAAAAAATGGCGATGCAAAAAAATTCCTACCGCAAAAAAAACTCGCAGCCAAACCCGGAAGATCTTCCATCGAATGATTATAAACTGCTCAAAGTAGAATTCGACTGAATTTGTTTGAAAACAAATCAATAATAATACTACTGAGCATTGTTTTCTGTTTTTATCCTACTTGAACTGCTTAAGGCAAATCTTACATGGCAGTGAGATTATCTGATTTGTCAGTGAATAAGTGGCACACGCAGAATTTTTTCTGGTGGCGGGGAGCGGTTTTTTGAAAAATAAAATTGAAAGTTTTGTAAATTTTTTCAGTTTGACCAAATGGATTTTCCGTACTCTCGAAAAATACTACAAAGACCATTTTTCGTCGCAAAATGTCAGCACCGCAGACATGTTTTTAAATTTTTGGAATAAAAAACAGGCTAAAAATGACGTTTTCAACGCTTTTAAAATATATTTAACCAAAAACTAGCCTTTTTTCGGCGCACGCTCCCCCCTCAATTTAAATTTTATTGGCGTCAATAACGCCATCAGAAAATTTTTGATGTTGGCCATACAAAAAATGAATCTCAATTATGCAAGCTTTTGAAAAGCGGTAAGTCCGTGAAACATTCTACGAATTGCGCTCTCGCTTTTTATTGTATAGAACTGACCTAATCCTCTTGCCATTTTATTGATTGTTAGTGTAACAAAATTGGTCCGACTAATCGGAAGGACGCTATATTTTGAAGATAGTATATATCCATGAATCACAAGCTCAACAAAGGCTTTAGTTCATGATAACTTGCGAGCTTTAAATTTTGAAAATTTTTGCTTTCAATCCCAGTCTCCTCCCAAAAAAGAGAAAGCGCCTCACTGGTTATGTTACAGTTTCCGACTGAGAGCTCCTGAAACATATATTTGTCTTAATAAGTTATGTAAAACTAAGTTCGAGCCGTTCTAAATCAACTCAAGCAAAAGCTATAAGAAAATGCAGATCTTGCTTTCAGATATCTGAATACTTGATCATTTCATAATGGAACGTTGTTTTCGATGGACACCAGCTCATGATTAATGGGCATCTAACGCATCGTAACTCGACGAGGAACATTGTCGCTGATATAATCCAATCACCAAAACTGTTTTGCTGGTGCAAAAACAGCTCTTGTTTTTCAAAAAATGCCCATGCACCATAATTACTTTTTTTGTGACTTTTAATGAGTAATTTGAGTCACTCTCTGAGTCACAGCTTAGTTGTTCTTTGGAGCGACTATTTCGTTGAGGCACAACAGTGTTTTATACTAGCCTCAAAATTCGTAAGTCCAAGCACGAGGTACTTCGACTAAGATTTTTCTTTCAACAATCCGTAAGCGCCCGGCATCTGTGCCCGTAAATGTTGATTGAATTGATGCCGGGCGCAGAAGCCGGGCGCTTACCGACTGTTGAAAGAATAAAACCTAAGACGGAGTACATCGTGCATGATCTTACGGTTTTTGAGGCTAGCATGAAATACTGCTGTGAGTGAACGAAATAGTCGCTCCAAACAACAACTAAGGAACGATCATTATTATTATAATAATGTCTTTAAAATCTCGCAGCCTGTCTAAACTTAGTCAATTTCCCTTTTTTCCTACACACAAGCTCATTTATGTTGTTTAGCGAAGCTCTTTTTTGCGACTTAAAGTGTTTTTTTTTGCGCTAGATTTTTCACGTGGCACCACTATTGCAGCCAAATTCGGTCAGATGGTGGTAGATTCTGAAGCTACCACTATCTTTGCCATGGCAGGGGATCGATTGCACAATCTGACGATCGCGAAGCGAAATCCTCACCACTAATTGGCTCTGGAGTGATTATGAAGTGATAACTCTCAAAAACCGCTACCTGCTCAACATGATATCAGTTTCCCTTTCCTATCTTTTCAGGATTTTTTCAATCATTGGTAGCGCTATATTCAAGCACCGAGTTACCAAAACGCCATAGAGACCCATTGATAAAAAAATGTACAATTTTTTTTTAAAAACTAGAACTGGAAGCGAACTCAAACTACAATGCTGCTTTCAAACCCTAAATTTTGTCTGGGTTGTCGTCAAATGAAGCCCTAAGCGGCCACAAGCTTCTCGCCCCTATACCAGTTCTTTTTTACGGCAAGGAGGGTATGACCAGTGAGAAAACCCGGACAATGGATAAGCTATCCCTCAATCTCGGGTCGCTGGTAGCTGAATATGTTCTCGCTAGAAGAAAAAACAAAAGAAAACAGTTAGGTTCGAACTTGCACTGAAGTTTCGTAGTTAATAAACGAATATATTATGTTTTCATTGTCAATTTTCACAAAACTTAAAACTAATTGATTATAATCGATTAAAAACGGCTTTTAATCTATTTTTTTTTTCACAAATCAATTTAACCCATTTTATTCGATTATAATCGGTTATAATGAATTATTTGTTTTTTTTTTCTAAATTTTAAACAGTCCAGTGTTTTCGCAATTTCGCAGTTGCTTGTAATTTATCGCACGTTTTATTAGAAAACTGCAAAATAAAACTTAATTGTTATTTTGTTTTCAACTTTTTCCCTTCGCATTTTTTATGCTATTTTATGTTTTTTCTTGCTTCTACTGGTTTTTTCCAACTTCTTCCCATATAACGTCCCTCATTCCTTCGTTGTCACCCATCCCATGTTAAACCCCCTTTTAAGCCCCACTTAACCCCCCCCCCCCCCCCCCCCCCACCCCAGTTTGATCTCTTCAAGTTGCCACCCCCCAAAACTTTAACCCCCTTCCTCAGTTTACCCCTCCCCTCACGTTAACCACCTCCTGCCAATGAGTGGGGTTAAAATCTGGGGGGTGGAAGGGGGAGGGGGGCTTGGCTATAAACTGGGGGAGGGCATAAACAGAAGAAGGAGCGGGGGATGGTTGTAGAAGATTGTGTGTGTGTGTGTGTGGGTGGGGAGGTTATGTGGATTTGAGGACTTCGGTGTAGCGGGGGGGGGGGGGGGGGGGGGGGGTGGGGTTGGAATGGAGTGTGATGGGGGAATGTGGGAGAAGGATTGGGATTATGAAAGTCGGAGGAAGGGAGTACACCTGGATGAACATATTGCTTTGGCTTGTAGTTTTGCAGAACGCGCTGCAAATATTAGAGTGAACAATTCAAGTTTGTAAAAAAATACTCAATTTTTGTGGATTTTATTTTAAAAAAATTGATTATATTACATTTAAAAAATGGATTAAAATCAATTATAATACACCAAAAGACCTTGAAACTGGCGCTTTTTCACAGCTGAACAATGTTGTGATTTAGTACTTTAGTTATGTTTTAACCTTGACCTCTATGTGATAATTACGTACCAGTCAATGTTTACTCTTCGAAGTCCAGTGGATTTCGCGTCACTAGTTGTTTTTTTAAGACATCGGTCAGTTTTATTTCAATACTTACTTTAATTTAGTCTTTTTAACCTAGATTATTAAGATTAGATTACCAGTGGTATTTGCACAATTCTATTATGGCGCAGTCAACAACTGATTCGAATCTGCGGGGAATTCCCGCCTTTTGGTCAAACCACACCGTAGAACCATCCACCCAATGGACCAACTGGATAGACAAATTTCATCTGACTATCATCGCAAAGGAGAATTTAGATATAGATAATCTAAAAGAACCATTGGAAATGGAAACTGCGATCCCTATCTTAGAAGGTGCCCAGGAGTCAGAAAATGAACCACAGAGGAAAGCCAGAGAGGCCAGAATTAAATACACCATGCGAGTCTGCGAACACGCAGAAGACAACGACCTGCAGAGGAGAAGAGAAAATTCGGAGGTATGAGGAGATACGAGGCCGACAAAAAAGTAAGATCCATCTTATATAAGGCCCTAGGAGCTGAAGGAAAGAGAATTTTTGCTCAAAAACACCCAAGGGTTAAAGTCTTAGCAATCTCCTTCAAAGAATTTTTCGACCTACTGGAAACAGCTTTTATCAAACCCACAAACATTACGTTCGAACGCTTCAATCTGCTAAGCAGAAAACAGAAGGACAGGGATCGTACAAAAAATTTTGTGGGGGCATTGTCTCATTTAGCAAGACCATGTGAAATTGGAATCAACACCGAACAGGAAAGGATAAGGTATGTATTTAATTTTAACATGAAAAACTGTGACTTACAACGTAGATTACTCCCGAAAACACTTAATCCAGTGGACGCACTCAACCAAGCCATCACATACGAGAAGGGTTACTACAACCACCTTAAGTTAATGAATATGACCAGATCATCCATTGGCAGTAGCGGAAGAGTGTATAACAATTTTAATACTGTAAAAAAGGAACCAAGTTTGAACATAGAAAAATCTAGTACCTGTATGAAATGTGGGAATGCGTTCACCAAGGGCCATTTGAATGCTTGCCGGCGAAGGAAAAAGTTTGTAATATCTGTAAATACAAAGGACACTTTGGAGGACTATGTAAATCTAAAGGAAGAAGGCCAGCTTTAAATGATGTAGAAGAAGTTGTAAATAATCAGAATGGTTCATACTCCCCAGAAGACCCGCGAGCGAAAATTTTTGTGGATTGATTATTGCGTGGACAGAAAAAGGGATCAGTGACAACGACAATTATTCTGTTCTGATCATCAGAACCATCTACGATACCAACGGTCTGGAAACTAAGAAATTGGTTAATATTTGATTGGGAGAAGACGCAATAGTTAACCTGAACATTCCAGTGGATTCGGCGAGCCCAGTAAGCTTCCTAAAGCAAAACCTCCTACACGAACTGAAATTGAGAAATCCACAATTGAAAATCCGAATGAGTACAATTAACATCAATTGGTTTTACAATTGGATTTACGAATGACACAATTGGAGTACAATTGTGTCATTTTACTAATGACACAATTGGAGTACAATTAGTTTTACGAATGACACAATTAACATCATCGCTAAGCTGTCAACTCTAAGTTCTCCGTTACGCCCACTGTTAGTAACAAATTCAGTCTACCAATGGAATGACGATCATACGAAAGCCTTCGAAGAAATAAAGAAGCAGATTGTAAATATTACAGAGAACAACCATTTTGACATAAAAAGGTCATCAAGACTAAAAACAGACGCTTCACACAATGGTCTGGGAGCCACATTGGAGCAATGGGACGGAAAAAATGGTTAATCATAGCATTCGCTTCCCGATTTTTAAATAGTCATGAAATGAAGTACTCGACGAATGAATTGGAACTTTTGGGAATGGTCTGGGCTACTGAGCATTTTAAAAATTACTTGTACGGCGCTGAGTTTGAGGTCGTAACGGACCACAAGGCGTTGTTATCGGCTTTAAACACAAATCATAGTAATAAAACTATGCACAGCAGACTGACCCCTTGGTTAAATCGACTTTTACCAATTAACTTCAAGATCAGGCACATCCCAGGAAAAGAAATGGGAATCACAGCTTTATTGTCGAGATTACCCTAAGGAAAACCTCTCGCAACCTCGCAATATGATAACGATTTTGTAGTGCCAACAGTGGAAAAAGTTGTAGAAAACATTTATGTAAATAGTGATTGTAAAACGAATAATTGTTTAAGGAACAAATTGTACAATCCAGTGGAAGTATATAGTGTTACTTACTCGGATTATAACAATCCAATGGGCGGAAAGAGAGAATTAGCTTTACTCATCCAACGGTCGTTCTTCGCGAACATTCATAATTACGTCACTGACACAATTCAAAATTGTATTTCTAATCACTCGCGTTCAGAGTCTTGCACCCGCAGTTGTACTCCACTGAACCTTTCCAAACTCAATTTTAATTTTTTCCATCTTTCCGACAAAACTTACTTTTTCTTCTTACTTCTTACCACATTCGTAATTATCAATTGACCCGTTCACAAATCAATAGAACAAAAACTCAATTACAGAATTCCTCTCTACAGTGGAATGTTGAACAATTTTACCTTCCGGCAGAAACAAAAGGAATTATTCTAAATTTTGATAACGAAATACATAAAAATACACAAAAAATTACTTGCCAAACATAAAAGAGACCTTAAATTACCAGCCACGCCACTAGCTTTTAGAAAACATTGTTCGAACAATTTAATCAAACTAATGACAGAAGAGGACAAAATACTCATTGACGTGAAGAAGGCAGCAGAAGAGGGCAGACCATTGGACAGATTTGGAGCGTACCTGAAGACCTTTCAAGGAGACGTTCACGTAAAGGAAGGATTTTTATTTAATTATAACAAGCTTATAGTGCCAGCAGCTCTAAGAACACAATTCATGTCGCTACTTCACGAAACCCGCCCGGAACAGTTTGTTGGCCGCACTTATAAAAATAGATTTATTACCACGCGAAAAACTGCATCCAGTGTATAAAGGCAGGTAAGAATATAAAAGTGATTTTGGGCACAAACGAAACTGAGTAATTATTGACCCTTTTAGAACCAAACGAAGATTTAGACCTAGACTTTGCAGATCCATTGGACAAAAACTAGGGTAATTCAAAACATTTGTTGCTATGTATTGATCGCTTCTCAAAATTTCCGTCAGCCAAGACAGTGAACAACACTTCAAATTCTTCAATTTTATCTTTTATGTCGGATTACTGTCATTTACATGGATACCCGAAGTCTATCAGAGCCCACCATGAGTTACGTTTTACTTCGTTCGATTTTAGAAACTTCTACGAGAAGAACAGCATTAATCTAATTTTATGTACAATCGGGGATCGCAGTTCCCATGGGGTCGTAAAACGTCTCATTTACACAATTAAAGCAATACACTTGGCAATGTCGTTCAACGAACCTAAGCCAACACAAAACGCGGCAATCGATAAAAGCATTTGGAGTATCCGTTCAACGAAACAAACATCCATTGGATGTTGTTCTTTTTCTAAGCATTTTATTAGATCGCCGACTACATTTTGGAAATCACTGGTCTCACACGCCAATAATTTACATAAAGGGAAGTCAATAATTTCAAGGGATAGAGCCCAGGACTGGGGAATAAACGACACTATTGAGGACAGTTATTTGGAAAATGAAAGTGCAGACGAGGGGAAACGAGAGCGACCCGACCAACAAGACAGACAAAGATCTGCAAAGAGCACCGCTATCCAATCCATTCAGCCAAGGAGGTAATTGGCTTAGGAAGACGGTTAACAGAAGGGAAGGCGAACCGTACTTTAAACCTCCTGGTGGAAAACCGTTATTGGGTACTACACATACGGTTACAATCGACAAGCGGCATAACTCAGAAAATTGGATCTAGCGTTTCAAAAAATCCAACCATTGGCTCCTAGTAAATTCCCTTCAGTTCCTAATTGGATAGTTAATATTCATGATTTAGCAGGAAAACGAAAGAGAAGTTCCCCATCGAAGAGGAGGGACTCGAATGAAACTGGCCCATCGACAAGACAGACACAATCGGGAGCAAAGGCCACAAAAAGGAGAAGAACAAAAGTACCAAGCCTCAAAGTTTCAAAATTCACTTATTCGGAGCTAGATTCTTTGTTAGACTTAGACCATTGGGACAATGTTATAGACGACTATTTGGTTAACGACTCGGAAATTGTATGAAACACTCCAACTTTTTTTTAGCGATTGTGCTTTAGATCTGTCAGGACGAACACTAGCAAGTAGAACTACTACACAGTCCACCAGCACACCACCAGCGGGCACAAGCGACAGCCTCGTAAGGATTGAGAGCTCACCACAAAAGAATACAGGGGTCCCACTAGTAAAACCCCCGAAGAGCAGTAAACCACGTCCCAGAAGAAACCCTGGCCCCCCCAAAACTTTACGGAGAAAGGCGATTCATCCTGCAGGTGTCACCAAGAGTGGCGATCACGGAAATTGTAGATTCAGACGAGGAACCCCTGATAACCTTCTCAGGATATGAAAACTTTCAGACAACATTTTCTTCAGGTTCCTCTTCGGACTATTTAACCCCACTAGAGGACATTCTTCCCCAACCAACATTGGTGGCCGAAACCACTCAAGGATCTACCTCAACTCCATCCTCTGTAACACCGAAGATCGCAGTTCTATTATCACCATTGGTAGAAACAGCACTTGATATTCAAGACGATGGAGGGAGCGACATATCTTCAGTTATAGAAACAGAAGTGAGGAGGAGGGGGACAGCTTCAACGACACATTTTTACCACCATTTAAAAAAGTAAAACTCTCGTATTTAGTTAAATTCGATAGAATTGATTTTACTTTATTTACCAATTCCTAGTTTTAGGGATTTTGTACGTTAGTTCGTGGATGAACACATTTTAGTTTAGTTACCTATGTAGTTTAGCCTGTGCAATTTGTTTAAACGTCACATAACCCCAATTGTTCATAACATTTCTTCAATTGTATAGTCGTTGTATATATCTGTTTCATCTTCTAGGTAGCCTGTAAATATTACCACATAGTCATCTCCGTGTTAATTTGCATTATCTCTGTAAATTCCGTTGGTGCTAAACGCTGATACTTTTTGTTTCAACTTTGGCCCTCGTGGAGTGAGGGGAGAATGGAGTATATGTGTGATATTGGCTACACAGGGAAGGTGCAGATATAAAAATTTTCGTGCAGTGGGGAAAGTTGTGATTTAGTACTTTAGTTATGTTTTAACCTTGACCTCTATGTGATAATTACGTACAAGTCAATGTTTACTTTTCGAAGTCCAGTGGATTCGCGTCACTATTTGTTCTTTTAAGACATCGATCAGTTTTAATTCAAAACTTTATTTTAGTCTTTTTAACCTAGATTAGTTAGATTAAATTACCAGTGGTATTTGCAAACTTTTATTAAACAACTTAAAGCCAAAATAAATATTGCGATTATTAATGTTTAAATAAATGTTTGCCAAAACGTTACCATTTTTTTCGTATTTTTTGTTCTCCCACTGAAAAATGATAGAAACAAACGTTTATCTCTTGCGGTTTAGCAGCGAACTGATTTTAAGTTTTTTTTCTAGAAATTGTATACTTTTACTATTAGATGAGAAAAAAATAGTTTCTTTGCAGGAAAGTTTACAGGAAAATTATGTCAGAAAATTATGTTAGGCTCTTTACAGAAAATTTCTACTCAGAGAAGAAGCATTTGTTGTTGGGTACGGGTACCAAAAATGAAATATTTAGAATACTAGCGATTATTTTAATATTTGATATTAGCACATCCGAAGGACTGAAAATTATTATATTACTGAACAGGGACGGATCTAGGATTTTCTCGAGGGGAGAGGGGGCGGATTTTCAAAAAATTTTCAAAAAATATTGTCGACCTATTTTTTAGGTCGACCAAACTGATTTTCCGAGCTGTCCCAAAGCACTAATAAAAAACCCTTTTTGGTAAAATTTCTGTGCAGCAGACAAAATTTTCAAAAATACAGGCCAAAATAGGCTTTTTTTTTGCTTTTTTTGGAAAATTTTGACCAACAAAATCGCATTTTTCGGCGCGCGCTCCTTCCTCGAAACTAGTATATACTGGCGCCAAGGACACCTTTAGAAAATTTTTAGGTTCCGTCGCAAAAATGGATTTCTAAAAATAGTACAAAGGTGGCACCCTTTGGGTCGTCAAGGTGTCGAATTCCTGAGGGGAGGCAGGCGCTCCCCTTCCCCTAAATCCGCGCCTGTTACTGAATATTACTGAACAAAATAATCAAATTTCCGTCCTCTCTGACTGCTCACTCGATAATTAGGGTGTTGTGGTTTTGCTCTAAAAAGTGAAAACTAAAAAATGGCGATGCAAAAAGTTCTTACCGCAAAATAAACTCGCAGCTAAAATCGAAAGAGCCTTCATCGGATGATTATGAACAGCTCAAAATAGGATTCGACTGAATTTGTTTGAATAAAAATCAATAAGACTACTACTGGGAGTTGTTTACTTGTATTTAACCTCCTGGACTGTGCAAGGTTGAACTCTGACTTGACAGCTAGATTATCTGACTTG
Organism: Symsagittifera roscoffensis; assembly: GCF_963678635.1. Lineage (NCBI taxonomy): Eukaryota > Metazoa > Xenacoelomorpha > Acoela > Convolutidae > Symsagittifera > Symsagittifera roscoffensis. The sequence goes on from NC_087067.1 coordinate 44,366,623, forward strand.
ACATTGATCAACCAGTCAGCTGAACTTAAAATATAAACACACTGGAAAACAAATACGAAAGTTATAACAAAAACTCTTGGCGACTTTGAAACTTCGCGGGAATCATTTTGAGACAAGTAGTAGTTGTTTGAAAACCGGTAACCCATGTGGATTGAGTAAGGAACGGGTAGGAGCAAAGAATAAAAAAAAGTGACTCATTAACTATTGATATTTTTAACCATAGACATAAAATTGAAGCATGTTTAAACACGGATGTTTAAACAAGGCATGTTTAAACAAGGATAGTTGGTTACTGTGCAAGTAGCACATAATGTTCGGGGCCATATTTAAAAAAAATACAATTTTTTTTTCGGATTGGGTAGTTTTTTGTTTTTGGTAGGGCGAGATAATCTAATTGAAAGCTTGGAAGTTAAAAGAAGAAAAATTGGGTACATATGAGAAGACATAAATAAAATAAATTAAAATTTAAACGTTAAAAAAATTTAAAAATTTTTTTCCAAACTTTCATATTTTTTTTGCAGATTTTTTTTTGATTCGTTCATAAACTTTTATTCCCGAGAAGGCGGTTAAAAATTCTGGACAACTATATCCCTTTGAATCAAACTAAATAAAAGTTAGTTTTGAAAACAATTTAATTTAACTATTATAAGCCTATTATTCGTTCAAAATTAGGCAAAAATACAAAAAATCAAACCGGTTTTTTCTCGACAGTCGTGGAAATTTTTTTGGAATTTTTTAAATTTGGTTTCAAACACGACTGAAAGAACTTTAGAATGATATATCACTCTACCCATTCTGATGATGATTTGTGGTACTTGATTTTTCGTAGAAAACAAAAAAAAGAAAAAAAGAAGAAAAAACTAAAACACATCGAAGTTCCAACCAATTTCCATTGGTCGGAACAAAAATATTCATCGTTCGAATGGTAACTAGTGATTTTTCGAAAATGAGTTGAATTGAAATTTTGCTGTTTGCTCCTAACCCTTTGCTGCTCACCCCTGGGTTACCGGTGTCCAAACAACTACTACTGTCAGTGGCTGATCTATGGTTTTCTTGAGGGGAGGGGGTTTCAGTTTTTAAAAAACTTTCAAAAAAAAACATGTCGAAAAAGGCTCAATATTAGGATCTTTTTGGACAATTTAGACAAAAAACCGCGTTTTTTTTTGGAGCGCTTCCCACTCAAAAACAGTCTACATTGGCACCTTAAGAACATTTTTAGGGTCAGCCAGCCAAAAATGAGGATCTTAAAATAGTGCCAAAGGTTCGTCAGGATACTCATGTTAGTCAGGGGTATCGAAGATAACGTTCAAGGTAAAAAAAACTTACTCTCAATTAGTTAATTCACGGAATGCTACTATCTTTTCATTCTCTTTCAAATATGCTATTTGACGTTATAGGCACAGTCAAGTTCACCCTCACAATGAGAATTTTTTTGTATAAACCTCATCAAAACTAGACAACTAAATTCCGCGAGGGAGTAATTTTTTGTCACTTGTTCAGTTTGTGGAAATTCGGGAGATGGGTGCGATACATAACTCCAGTTTCAGTTCTGATCAAGATAAAGTGGCACTATACAGCATCTTATTCAATTATTGAAAATGACTGCAGAATCTCTGAAGCAGAACTGATTTGCGCTGCCGTATTAACCATAGAAACAACATGCTCAAAAGGAGGGAGTGAAATTGTAGGGCGTTAAGTTGTTTAGAGTTAAAAAGGGGGGAACCGCTCAAAGGAACTGCCTTAATAATTAAATTTTTCTAATTAAATTGAGTTGAAATGAAATTTTTTGTTGAAAAATGTTAACTTATTTATTTGTTTTTTTTAGTCAACCAGCCCGGCAGCCTAACCCCAAAGTTAATTATTTAGATTGACAAGAGTGTATATAGCCAGCACCAATTAAGCTATGACTTACTTGCAAGAGCTCACCTTGCAAATTGCAGCGCACGTGCAATTTGATCCAGCAATCATATGATTGCTGGGCGCCATTACTACCGGAGCGCCACAACGCCATAATTTAAGCCTGGCTGCTTCGATTTAATTGCAAAAAAATAGTTAGCTAACACGACGAGGGTTTTCGTCAAATTGATTAGACAAAAGTGCTTTTCTCCAAACGTTCGATTTTTGTTTAATTCAATATCAATTGCGAATAAAACTTTTCAACGCTTTACTCTTTCTTAGAAAGACCCTTTCCTCCATATTTTTGTTTTGCAAAAGTTGGTTTGTTTTGCAAAATTATGTGCAAAAGTTGCTTTGAATATTGAATGGAAACTTTCCAGCATTCAAAAAACAGACAAGATGTGTACTTGCCTCTTAAAAATTTTATTATGTGTACATTGCTACCTTTAACAATCATTCTTGTTAATACCATGCCATTGTGTTCAGATCAGTAAAATTTTTTAATGAGTTTCAACATTAGTTTCTGACTTGTCTACAAAGGAGGTTTTGATTATAGATAAAATTGAGTCTCCATTTGTTCAATTTCAGATAAAAATGAGCTATTTCTATTTGTTCCCTTGGCTTGCTTCTTCCCCCACTGTTTTATCTATGACGCATCAGTGTTTGATTAGCCGAATGACTATCGTATCTGCTCGTTGGGTGAATATGGTATAATCATACCTTTCGTCCAATTCTACGGCCAAACACCCCGGGTTGACCAAAAATGCTAGTCATACAATTTCCATATATGGAAAAATGCTAGTCACACACTTTCCATGCAATTCCATACGTACAGAAAATTGCATGAAAGGTCTATGATTAGTATTTTTTCATATATGGAAATTGTATGACTAGCATTTTTTCATATATGGAAAGTGTATGACTAGCATTTTTTCATATATGGAAATTGAAAATTTAGAAATTTTTCATATATGAAAATTTTATGACTAGCATTTTTTAACAATTAGAAATCCAGCAAAATGAGGCAAAAAAAACTACTTTAATTCCCATCCCATACGACGAGCAGTCTCTGAACAGAGAAGAAAAATCCAGAGAAAATTTGTTTTCTCATAGTCAATTCTCCTCACACACTGAGAAAGCAGAGCATTTCTTAATCTTATCTTAGGGGGACTCCAAACCAGGAGGGACTGCCTCAGAAAAATTAAGAAAAAAAACCTGTTAGCTAGCTGAGTAATCCAAAACAAAAAACAGTCCACCAGAGGCATCAATATTCTGGAATTCTTCTCTTCCAATCACATCTGACATCAACATCTAAAACAGTTCCCTATAAAACAAAAATTCAATTGACACTCAGGTTGAAAAATTGAAACAAACATTTAAACATCAACAAACATTCAAACATCATAAAAATTCTAAATTATTCCCACTTGAAATTTTTCAACTTTTGAGATCACTTTTGGAATCATGTATGAGAAGATGCAGTCAGAAGTCGAACAAGCTATGGCACACAGAAACACCAAATTGTACCGATTTACAAGGTAAAAACTGTGCAAAAACGTGTTTCTGGGTGCCATCGATTGGTTTACTTTCGAGTAGGTCTTCTCAGATACGAATCCTCTGATGACCTTCAAAACTACTTTTGACCAATGCAAAGCGAGTTAGTAAAAAACACAAAGGCGAAGCAGAGCTCCGCCAAACTCGAGATACAACAACGGCGACTACATACCCATTGTTTTGATTGACTAGTTTGCTGTGTAGGCGATTTTTGTAGTGTCCCGTCTTTCAACACTTCCAACAAAAACTTTCCATTCCTTGCCTTTGTCAAGCAATCAGTAATCGTCATCTGCTTAGGAAAAGAAAAGAATTTACACTCCTCAAAATGATGAGCGACTTTACCATCTTGGAAGTTTCCCATCCTTGTTGAATTTCAGCTCATTCACTCTGACCTTTACCGATTTGTTGTCTGTGAACACAGTGAATCTATCAAATTTATATCTGAGCCCAACATCTAAGTTGATGGTGTTAGAGTACACACATTTTTCACTCGTTACTCTCGTCACATATGACTCTACTTAAAATATGTTTTTGGGTAACCACCCGGTTGTCATCGACTGCCAATGGATTATTACCACCTTGTCAGTATTTTTTATCACGAACAATGCCCACTTGTCCTAGCGTTGATCTGTGTTTTTATGCTGGCATTGCCATAAAAATTCAGTTGCAAAGCCCCAACTACTTAACTGAGTTTCATCGACTGTACCAACCGCCGTTAAAATAACCTGAATAGGTTATTCAATAGGCTCAGTAGGTTGTTGAGTTTCTATGACAAGTCTGAGTGGATAATAGAGGTCAACTTGCCATTTAGCTGTTGTCCCTTCTCCTTTTACCGTCTTAATGTCGGCCACAGGCTAATTCCCAAGTTCCTGCAGTAGCATGAAGTATCGCAGAACTTGTCTGACTTCAAAATTTTTTTAAAAGCTGTCGATGCTTAATTCACAAAAAATTGAAATTCTGTCGTTTTGTGTTTCCTAACTTGAGCCTTTCTAGTATCGTCTGCTTTCGATTTTCAATTTTGAAGTTCCCTTGAAGAAAATATTGTTCAAATGGACTATGAGCAACACAATACAGTAACTGTTTCTGATTTCAGAATAAAAGAGGCAATGCTGCGTCACGCATTCAAAACTTTGCTGCACATATAATCGGCTTGTTAAAGTCTGATTCCCTTCATGTACCGCATTGTTCAGTCCGTAGGCAGCAATGAGCAGTTTCCAGCGATGAGTTTTCGGTATTTGAGCCTTCGCAGGTGGCCGTAGATAAACGTCCTCTTTGATTTGTCGCGGTTGAAAAAATACCTTTTTGATATCTATCAGTTTCAGTTCGATTTAAATATTCACAACACAAAACAGAGCACGCAGGCGCAAACTTTTAAACACTAAAATGTATTCATCCTCGATTCTTCTAACTGCTAAGTGGAATTTAGATTCTCTTGATCCGTCAGTTCCTTTTTTCCACGTTTTTATCTATCTGTTCCTGAAGATCCGTCTGTACAAACTGCCCGCGACATAATTTCTCGCCAATTCCACTACCTTGATCAGGTTCCACCTTTTTAATTCTTGGCTAAGAGATTGTAACAAGATGCCTCAAGTATCGTTCCACTCCGGTACACCCACGACTTCAGAGTGGTTAATCGAGTTTGTTATAGAGCATGGTATAGAACTTCCAAATCGAGTCATGAATTTGTTGCGCTGTTATGGTCTCTCTTGATTTCTTGCGCTGTTTTGACCACTGGAGTATATCGTTTACAAATTTCGGATCACGCATACATCTAATGTCCAATCCCGGTACATGTTCCAACTAATCAGTCTAGCGGACTCAGCTTGCACTCCAAAATCTGTCTTTGTAGTTTGCGTGATTGATGAGTTTTCCAAGTTTTCCGAGGTTTGTCTAGCAGTCCTCGGTTGCGCTCCAAAATCTGTCATTCTAATTTACGTGTATGATGAGTTTTCCGAGTCTTCCAAGTTTTTCCTGGGTGTAATTGACAGCGGGGTGGGGTGGTGCTTGGTTCAGTGTTACTCGATTTGTCTTGTCTCGTAATCTCTCCCTTTCCGTCGTTATAGTCATTTTTCGTTTTCAATGACCCAACTATCTTACCTTTCGAGCATTTCGTCCCTCTCATTTTCGTTTTTTATCTCCTATTTTTAAAGCTGAAAAATCTAAGATCGCGCAACACTCGTTGTTTTCTCCCTTGTTTGTCCGGTTGTTGACCAGAAGGAAGTTTTAGACCGCTCTTTTAGTGTTTTCCTCTCATTCAATTTCCCGTCTGCTAACTGTGACGCTTTTTCCTTTAGTTGTTGTTTAGTAGCCTTTCTTCTCTATCTAGTTTGCTCCTTCTTTGCAAGTCCGATATTGTTTTCATTATCCCGCTTTTTGGATCACGTTCTCCATCTCAATCTAATTGTTCCAATTCTGGCGGATTCTGCTTCGCTACATCCTTTAGCACTTGTCTCAATGTGTGTTCTTCTCCATCTTGACTATTGGAAATCACACTAACTTTGAATGTTTAATTCGATTTTTGAAAGCCTCAGGAACCTCATCGTCAACCCAGTGATGCTTCTCTGGGCTATTTCTTCTCTTTGCTCGACTTTCTTTTGACTCTTTCTTGCTTCGTTTTTTTTTAATTTTCTTTTTTTTTATTTTCTCACTTTTTCTGTTCTTCAGTCTTAAACTTTTTCAATGTCTTCTTTGATCGATTTCATTTAATTTGATAACTCACTGTAAAAGTTTAAAACTCCGCCAACCAAAAATTTCTAATAAGTTTTCTCAAACACAAAATGTTTTTGCTCTAAGTTTGCAACATCTGACTTTTTTCAGAAAACGTTTTCAGATCTGACTTTTTGTGTTTTTGATGCACTTACTCGCATAATTCCTCCGCGCTTGTTTCCATTAAAAGACATGTCATTTTGTGCCTCTTTCTTGTTTTAAGCTAGTAAATTTGTCGCTGAATTTCACATATTTTCAAATCACAATTGAAAAATTTTCGTTTTTACTCCGGCTGAGCTCTGACATAAGTAATGATCCCGCTCGGCCTTTGATTGTTTTGCTGACTTATTGAACCATCGATTGGTATCTGCATACTTTTCTAAGCATCTGTTGCTCAATATCTTTTTGTTCGGTTATAGTTCGCTTCAAGTTTTCGCTCTTCCTTTGGATTGTTTACGTTTCGTTCTAGCATAGTATATCATTTTTTGGTTCTTTCAAATTATACTGCCCATTTTCGATAACTGTTTTCTTCACCACAATTCCAGTTTTGTGCTGGTTTTATTCTTGATTATCGAGTATCAGCCAGACGTTTCCCGTCAACCAGTCAGTTGTTTATGGCAGCAATTTTCACCGGTTCCATCCAGTACTAAAAACGCCGTTGTCTTTAGCAATGACTTATACCGGTCCCATCTTGTAACTTTTCTCTACAATTTTTCGGTTGTCATTGATTAGTTCCCCCAACCGGTGTATATGTAGATTTTTTCCATTTAAAATTTTAGTTTGGGGTCATTATCATTTTTTCGCCCTGTGTCAATTTTTAATTCCTTCTAAATGCCCTTTCATATTTCGTATATCTGCCTCATTGGCATTGTCAAACCCGGGTGTTTTTTTATTGTTTCACTTTTTTGATTTGATCCTTAACTTTTCTAATAAAGGGATTGTCCTCTCACAACTAATTTTGAGTTTTCTGCAAATATCGCATGCGCGATTGTGGCCTCTAATGATAAATTCAATTAGGATTCATTTCGCAGCTTAATCAACGTGTCTTTTATGATCCCATTACGTCTTTCTACCACCACGTATAAAAAAGGGTCAATCTTGCTGTAGTCTTCACTAGACTCCCAAATGTTGACATCATTCATAAGTTCAGATCATTGTTATACCCTTTTCTATATCGTGTAATTTACTCACTGGTGTATCGACTCGCATAAACCACCCAATGACAATGTTTTCATTACCTTACTCATTACAGGTTTTTTGGAATCAACCATTGTCATAAACGAGAATTGCGAGAATTCATCGATCACAAGCAGTAAAACTACTTTCTGATTTGATTTAGGCTCAAGTCACTCTGCTAATTAAATCAGAACTAAATCCTTAAAACCTTCACTCTGGGTGTTAGTAGCTGTTTATAAAACCTATTCTTCATGTTACATTGCATGGTCCATAGTTTGAAATCACATTATAAAATACACAGTCAACGCGTTTGACTCATTTTTTTCAATCCCGATTCCTCAATATCTGTGTCCATTTTTCCATGATTCGCTTGTCCCATTTTTGAGCGAGTGTCTTTTATTATTCTTCAGCCGTTTTCTTCATTGATAATCCTCTTTGTCCATAAGATGTTTTATTCTTTGTTGTGTATAGGTTTTTTCATAGGTAATTTGTGTTCTTCAACTTCAATTTTTTATCTTATTAGTTCTAAGCTGTTCTCAAAATTTGCATGCATTTATATGGGAACTCTAATTTTATTTTTAATTTCTCAATAGCTTCAAATTCTAACAAAAAGGTATCTCAATGTAAATCATAATCATTTTTGATGTGTAAAACTTCCTAACATTTTCAATGGCAAAAACCCAATGAGTTCTGCTTTGATTAATTTTCTCTTCCACACGTGAATATTCCGTCTCTTTTTTTTTCCTGTCCTTTAATTGGTTCCATTTCTCTCCATTTTTTGGTTTTTGATCTATATCCCATAAATTAAAGACAATATTGATGGCGCGGTCCCTGAATCGACTATGATTACTATCTCAATCCACCTCCTTTGTCTTCTAAGAATCTTTTCTTTGATAATTTTTTGCCAAATAACAGGTAGATATTTCAATTTTTTGTCAGTTTTTGCAAAATTCAACTGATGAGGCAATTCTTCATCCTCCTAATTTCTTCCGTTTGAGGCTGTTTAGAACTTTTGCTGAAATCTTTTAACACAACCTGAGTTACCTCTAATCCCTTGGTAACTTCTCTTCTCATTTCCCTTTCATGGACCAAAGATGGCTTCACACTCTCTGAGCCGATCATCTAGCGACCTTCAGCGGAAACATCCACCTTTGGTTTTGTCCTCTATCTGACTGACTGAAAACTCCTTTCCTAAAGCGTTTTTGATTATTAAACAAAACGTTTGATATCTGATTCTCATTTAACGTAAGCCTTCTGAATGTCTGCTACAATACCACTGGGTCTATTCTTTTTTCAGACCCTTCCAATATTCTCAATATTTTTCTTGGTTGCTTTATCCAAGTTTGATTTTTTGAGTAGAGCAATACAAAATACTCGTTTTTTTTTTGTCAAATCCGCTCCATTCTTTTCCCGTCGATATCTTTTTATCCTCATCTCTTAACATTCGTACTTTCCTCGGACCTTTTCCATTGTTGAAAAGTCGATTACTTTCAGCGATAGGAAAATACGAATAGAAGGGAGACTTCAAATAGTTTTTTTTGGCCTTTGGCTTCTGTCCATTATCACCTTTTTCTTGGAATATTCTTCGTTATTTTCCATTCCTGGTCTTTTTTTATGCCTCTTACAAATTGTTGCGTAGATTTTGTCTTTTGGCTTAGTGATTTTTCTGGCGCCTGTTGTGTTCCCCCTTTTTCCCGACCACGTTTGTATGGTTCGCGTTGTAGAATGCCGTAGATAGTGGTACTTTTCTGATCCTGGTTAAAGATCTCGAAGCTTTTTGCTTCTCTGTGCTGCTCTTGTTTCTTCGTGGTTCTGGTTTTCCGATGCTTCTCGTCGTGATTCCCGTGATTTTCTTGTTTTCTCCGCCACTCCTGTTCTTTTTTTTGGCATTTTGTCCTTTCTGTTTCAATGAACATCTTTTGTTGGGACGTGCTGCCTTATTTGCAATGAAGTCACTTAACCTAGTAGGTCTACACTTCCCACCCGTATACTTTTGTATTAGGTATCCAGGCAAGGCAAAGCCAATATTTGAGTGGTCCCCGGGTCGAGGTCCCAGACTCATGTCCAGACTTTGAGGGTCGCGCCTTATCCGGATTTAGACCCAAATTGCAGAGTTGCGCCGAGAGTTTGAGTGTGAAATTTCTGGACTTGAGTCGCGCCGTGGTTTCTTGGTCGCGCCGTCTCCGCTTTGGTCTAAAAAATCGCGCCATCTCCGCCTTGTTCTGGAAAGTCGCGCCGTCTCAGCCTTGGTCTGGAAATTCGCGTTTTCTCCACTCTGAACGCGAAAGTTGCGCCGCTTCCACCACGGTCGCGAAGAGTTGGTTCTTGGTCGCACCGTATCCGCCTCGGTCTTGAAAGTCGGGCCGTCTCCATTTCGGTCGCGAAAGTCTTGAAATTGTTATTTTTGGTCGCACTGACCAGGCCGGTCGCGCCTTTGCTTTTTGAGTCGCGCCGTTTTCTGAGTCGCGCCGTATCCACCTTGGTCGTGAAAGTCGCGGCGTTTCCAAATCGGTCGCGGGAACCCGGAAAACTTTTTTTAGTCGAACCATCTCCATGTTGGTCTGGAAAGTCTGGAAATGGCTGAGCTTGGTCGCGTCGGTCGCACCGGTCGCGCCGTTTCCTGAACTGCAGTGTCGCGCCGTATCCGCTGTGGTCGCAAAAGTCGGATTAGTTTTTCTGGCGCAAAAGTCTGGAAATGGCAAAACTTGGTCGCGAAAGTCTGGACATACCAAATATGAGTCGCGATGTTTTGGTCGCGCCACCTCCGCTTCGGTCGCGAAAGTAGCGATGGATCATCATGGTCGCAAAAGTCTGAAAATGCCTGATTTTGGTCTGGAAAGTCTGGACATTCCAAAAAAATTTTGCAAAAGTCTACACATGAGACTGGGACCTCAACCCCGGTCGTGATTGTTTTCCGAACTTCTGAGCCCAATCTTTCCCCTTTATTTTAAAAATATGTCGAAAAATTGTCGTATCTTGTAACTTTGCTAGTATTCAAATCGTTTCTCTTGCCACATATGTTCGAGAGGGCCTGATATGGGCGTCTTCTTTTATGCGTTTTCAGCTGGAATTAATTTTTTTTCCATCGTGCTTTGTTATCAGAAGAATTGTACAAGCTCCTCTGCGACCGATGTTTATACCTGTCCTTTTTTAGTGTTTGGTTGAGTCGCTATACCAACCCAATGGTTCTATGATGGTCTAACTGTGTAAGTATTAGTTTTAATTATATTCTTCAGATTAGAATCAAACATTTAGGCCCAAAACTTTTGTGCTTGGTGGCATTTAAGTGTTCCTGTTACTCCGTTGCCCTATCTACGTTTTATTTGTTACACCTTTCTTGTTGGGAAATTTGAAAATTTATCAATTGCTACAAGAATGTACGCATCTTTGTTTAGCACTTCGGGCATATTTCCCGCGAAGTCTAACTGTGCCTCCTTTGAATACTGGTTCTACACTCATGGAACATAAGAATTGCGAATGTTTGCAAACAACATGGAAAAAATAGATTTTTCTTCACTTTTTCGTCGTTTAGCAACTAATAAAGAATTAATTTTCGACACATGCCAGATGAAATTGTTTAGAAGGTACTGACTGATCAAATATTTAAAAAAATTGATTTGAGCGCGTAAGACAGCCAGATAACCATAACTAGTTTCAGAGATATTCTTTCTCTGGAAACGTTCTCAAAATGAACATGAATGTAATGGGCTCAATTGATTCTCTGAAAAGCTGATGATCTTCACTTACTCTTTAAACCTCATAAAAACCACAGACAAAGAAATTGAAAGAGCTACTTGATCCGGCGTCGAAAAAGGGTTTTAACTTTTCTGACGATAGAGGTAGTTGAAGGTCTTGGGTGCTTATACCAGAAACTTGGGCTTAAGCTAGAGAAAACATAACTGCTTAGAAGTTTCTTGTGCATAGGTATGAAATGCCCTTATTCTAAAACAATGGCAAGATCAGTTACTTTAGTGGCTTATTTTGATCAACAGCGCGCAATTTTTTTTTCGATGCCAGACTGAATATTTCTTTCAATCTTTTGTGCGTGATTTTTACGCGGCATAAAGAGTAAGTGAAGATCACTAGCTTCCCAAAGAAACAACTTATGCCCATAAATTAAAACTCCTTGGGTTCTTTTCGTGTCTCTAGAGCACGAAAACCTCGGAAACTAGTTATGGATAACTGTTTTACGCCTTCAAAACCAGATTTCTCAACATTGGATTCGATTAGCTCGTTTGAAATAGTTTCATCTATCATGTGTCAATTTTTTTCGCCAATAGTTGCAGAGAAAATGACTAAAACACTATAAAAAAATCAGTTGACTCGCTCGTTGAAAGCAAAAATGCGCAACTTAAAGGTCCCGTAACTGTAGTTAAAAATAGCTTTGTCTCCCGAATGCTACTTTGTTCTCTGCATCCTCTGCAGTTTCGACCCATCGCCACTACCGATCGATGAATACACGAAAAGCAGATGTTGTCCGCTGTATCTACCGGAACCAGGGCCAGTGGCGTGCGCAGGAGCTTGTTAAAAGGAGTGTGATTGTCGATTTTTCGAAAAAAATCATCAGTGCGTCGTCTTTTTTATGTCGACTAATATAATTTTCCGAGCTCCGCTAAAACTTTATAAAGACAATTTTGGTCAAACTTCAGGTAAATGCTAAAAAAAACAGGCCAAAAAACAATCTTCGAATATTTTTTGAAAGGTTTTGTTCAAAAGTTTGCACTACCCCTTCAAATTTAGTGTCTACTGGCTCTAAAAGCGACTTCAACAATTTTTGGACTGCTTAAAGGTTAAAGAATACCAACGGGAGGAGACCCCTTTGAAAGATTTGATATCCAGCAGTGAGAGGGGGCCACTGAGTCTAACATAATTTTAACTATTTGAGGCGATATAAAAATAACCATAGATAGGGTTAGTTCCAGATTTTAAGTTCATTCAGAACTGAAGTGACTTTGAAAACCATTGTGGCACGACGCACGATGAACTCTTTCGTCGAAGGCCTGGATATCTACTTTTTATATTTTTGAATACACGTAAGAATGAAAACACTCGGTGTTATACGGTCAAGTGCTTTCTGTTTTGTTCAGTCATTTTTGTTGAACTCGAGCGAAATATCCAGAAATGAATGACAATTTGAAAAAAGACTCTTCAGTTCATATTACAAAATGGACCAAAGCTTGCATTTCGTGGCGAGGAAAGTTACTGGCTTTTCTGTCTTGTTTGGTGTCAGCTTCAATGAGTGTACTTGTCAAGGTAGATCAAAATCTGATTTTTTATAGTTTTTTATAGAAATTATTGGCAATATCTTTTCGGTCAACGAATATGAACGAAACTAATTAACCTGGACGTCGGATTTTAGCTTCTCACTGATTTCCATTCAAAAAAACTATTTCTAAAAAACTAATAACCCTATAAGCTGTAGTTTTTGACCGATTAAATTGCTCAAGGTCACCGATATTGCCAACTATTTGGCATTAACTATAATACAACACTTTTTCTTTGGCTTGATTTAAAAAAAACTTTGTTTTCGATTAAAGTTGATTAAAAAAACCCTTGAGCTGGCGATAGTTTCTTTAAAAGACGGTCTAATGGGTCAGCATTTTGAGTCTGAGACCTTATACCTTTCTGTTCGCTCATTCTAATCAAATATTTGCTCAATAAAATGGGATGCCATGGCAATGATAGTGTGTGAGGACGAGCTCTCACTTGATCTCTGGCTTCAGGTCTGCCACAACCTGACTGATTTTGGTTGCAGTAGTGACCCCATGTGAAAAATCTTGACACAAAAATGAACACTTTGCTCAAAAAACTCTGGAATGTGGATAAATAAGAGAAATGGACCATGCTTGACAACCTGGGTAGTCATTGATCCTCTGCAAACATCGGCAACCAAAATTATTATTCTGATGTGATTTAAAAGCAGCGAAATGCCTAACCACTTTTTATTTTCATGCATATCTTTCAGTACTCCAAAATGTCACCCCAATCATTTCTCATCTTCAGAGGAGTCAGCCACTTTCTGTTCTTCAACGCTATCCAACTAATCACAGTTCAGGAGGCCAATTTGGGGTCAATCTACAGCCGAAACTGGAAACTCATTCTTTTTCGCAGTTCAACCAGCTCAATGGCGATTGCAGTCGGCTTTTTCAGCTTGAAAAACATCCCCCTATCAATCTATGCAGTGATTTCCGAATTATCGCCTCTATTCGCTATTCTAACCAGTGCACTAATTCTACGAGAGTGCATTAACCCAATCGAGTTTGCA
>NC_087067.1:44380419-44444077 GCF_963678635.1 Symsagittifera roscoffensis
CACTGTAAAATAATTAGAACTAACTAATCATGATCCATTGCTAAAATTTATGATAATTTGTAAAGCTGAAACTATTTATTGTTTCAGCCAGAGAAGAAATAATTTAACTTAGAAAACAGTTGTTCCGCATCTCCTCTAACCTCGCAAATATACCAGTGTGTACTAGATCTATTGAGACTAGGAAATATAAGAGTAAGATTACTATCGGTATAAGACTTCGAAGTTGCACGAATCTATCCGACCGAAAACTAGATAGCGTGACGAATATAGCGTATCTTATCCTATTTTACTCTATGAGAAGGCCACCCCAGACTTAAACTCAAAAATCAAAAAACGGAAGAGCAAACATCTCAAGCAGTACAACAGTTAGCAGTATAATCGTTTAACTGATATCTTGCAGATAAGTTACATTACTAAGATGCAAAATCAGAATCAGTAGCTAAAACTTTCTGTAGGCGATTTTACTATGCGAGTGACTAGGCGGTGAATCTGAGATCAAATATACGCTATGTAACTTTGGTGTGAGCAAATCCGGACACAACCAAACAGTTGGTGTGTTCGGGCTTCCCCGGCTAAAACTTTATGCTGTGTTCCAATTCCTCGGATTATCGTTTCCGGATTCCACAAAACGCCTTGGTCAGGATTCCGCAACGTGTATCACTTTGCCAGAATGACTTTGGATTGCCGTATTAAATTCATAAAAGTCAAATAATTTTAAAAAATTCGCTGCACTATAATCAAACTTTTTTTCACTATGGACGCAAGCTTGATTGCAAAATTTCAATTATATTTCAAAGATTTTCAAATTACCATTCTGTTAATACCCAAAGTTATGTGAAATTTACATTTCAATCTGTAGTCAAATTTGCGTGCTAAATTGTTATTAAAGTAACCGCCAAAAGCGAATTAATTATTGAATCTTTGTGTTTTTGTTCATTGATCTTTTGCAACCAATCGTCATCAACTTCTTAATCTGAGTTGTCATCTCTAGTTAGCTGAGTATTTTATCTTAAGCCTACTTGTCTTTTATTCTAGTCCTATTTTAAAAGTAGAAGAAGAAATACTTTGAGCCAGTAGAAATAGCCGTGCGTGTATATACCCATTAACTAGTCTTAGCTAAAGTAACCTTTTATCCGTTTAAGCGTGATTTTTATCCGTGAGTTAAGAGCATTTTTCAACATGGCGCAGTAGCACGAATTGAACCTACGAGGACTAGAGTTCTTTTGGAACAACCTATCTAGCGAAAACCATCTAGATTGGGAAAATGGACTAAAAATTTTTACCTAACTATTTTTTCCTTGTATTCTGTAGATATCGAAGATGTGATACGCCCACCGTCAAAACCCGAACTTAAAAATCCAATTCTAGAACCATCGAACTCGATCGAAGATCAAACTCATTGGGCGGATGGAGAAGAAAGAAAAAGACTAGCGGTCGAGGCATACATCTAAGAACTTCAAAGGAGAAAAGTGAAATATAATGCAAAGTAAAGCGAGTTACAAATCGGAGACATTGATAAGAAGTGGTAATCACAATTGCACTCGGCTCTAGAAAAACGGCCAGAAGTGCTACTCGCACAAAAACACAGAAAAAGGGCTTTATACATCAACTTTGTAGAATTCTTCGTTCACAGTAACCACAAACCTAACATACGAAAATCATGGGAGAAATGTCATGGAATCTGATCAGAACAGGCCAAGAACTGTAAACTAGGAGATTTAGAGACAGAATTATTCAGAGATTTTTTAAACTAATATGATGGAATGTATCAGCTTATGTCCTAGTCCACAAAAAAGGCACAAAGATACAGCAAAAGTTTGTAAAATATCTTGTAAATAGCTCTGTACAAATATCTTAATATGTAAAAAGAACCGACTCTAAATAATGTAGAAAATACGAAATTTTGAAACTTTGGACAACAATTCGAGAAGGGGCAACTAACATCTTGTCTGACCATTTGCAAAACCTGTAACAACTGTGGCCGCAAAGGTCACTTCGCTAATCATTGTAGAAGTACCGCCAGAAAACAAAGAAACGTGATAGAACAAAATGCAAACTTACCCGAACAACAACCCCATCGGTATACCCCGCAAGGTAATCCCGAATTCGAAGTGAGCCTCGCAGATCTTCTAGTCCTAGCAAAAGACAGCGCTAACGAGGTAAAAAGTTATGAAGGACTAGTTTGAAAAAGAAATCAAATCATTTATTACAATTGGAGGTCAAAGAGGACAAAAATTAAAAAAAAAACATCTATGGTTTCAATCGAAAAAATTAAACCATTCTCCAGAAAAATAAACATGAATTCGGCCGGCCCAGTATCTTTCATGGAAAAAAATTTACTCCACGAAACTAAAATAAGAGACAGATTCCTGAAAATCAAGGCGGTGGATGAAGTTACCAAGAAGGCTCATCAACAATTCGGGAGCCTGACCATTATTATCGGGAAAATTGTGGTAAGGATTCAATCAAAAGAATGAGACGCCAAAAACCAAAAGCTATATGCTACCGAAAAGGCAAAAAAAAAGAAATTGTTTGGAAATGACATTCTGCTAAATTTAGGGATAAATATCCCACAGCAGACGCCACCTGCACATTCACTATCACGTAGATCTCCCAAGGAAACTCCCGTCGGGAGAGAGGTGAACCAGATCAAATTTGAACTGGACTTTTCTGCAATCTCAACAACCGACAAACGCGAACAGCGTGAGTTTAAATCGTAGAAAGCTAATAAAATTCCAGGCCTTTTATCAAGAACAGGTAGAGCAAAATTTTTTACTGTAATTACATACTTCAGTGAACCATTAAAACCGATACATGTAAAAGGAAAAAGTCTAACTAGAATTACTCAACAACTGTCACATTAAAAACTTTCAACATGTTCCGAACACTTTTTTTTATCCCCAATCGTTACAACAGCTGAAAGAGTTGGGTCGATTAAATTAGCATTGAATTCGAAACTGATAAATCAACAGATTTTCCGTAATAGTTATCATATGACTATTTTGTTCGAACTAACGATAACGTCGCTTTAACAAGAAGTGGTTGTCAGAAAAAAAATCTGGTTTTCATCAAAAGACCTCATTTACGCCTATAGCCAAATACCACTTTCAAATTCCAGAAAAGCAAGTAACCAATGTACATTCAACATAGTGGGAGGAAACAACACGGGTTCATACCAATTCAAAACAGGATTTTATGGCCTAGAGTACATTTCAAACGAGTTCCAACGAATAGTGATTCAATTAACCTAAAAACTGCCGACTACATATTCCTATTCAGATGGCGTTCAATTGCTACAGCTGGTAGCGTTAACGACCATTGGAAATGACTTACAAACGTTTTTAAATCATTAGACGATGAAAAATTAGCCATTAACTGGGAAAACTGCAAATTTTAAACCACAAAATAAAATGGCTGGGGTTCAAGATCGACGCAAAAAGAACCACCCCCTCCTAATTTTACAAACTCGGTGCCATTCGTAACCTCAAATGAAGTTATTAGACTGTTAATCGGTTCAATTAACCAAGTCAATTAATTTAATCCAGAACTAGTATCCCTATCCACACCATTTAGAGAATTAAAGCAAAAGAATAAACAGTTCAAGTGGTCAGATATAAACTTCAGAGCAGTCGGGAAGATCAAGAAAGAAATCTGTAACATGGTAACAACCACCACATTGATGTCAAACAAAACAAGGGTAAATGGCGATGCGTTTCAATTAGGTCTGTACGACCATAAGGGCAATTGAAAAACGGTAGCGTGGGCCAGTTTATTTCCAAATAGAGCTTAACTGACATATAGCACTGATGAGCACGAACTTTTGGTTTGGGTAATAGACTATTTGAGGAAATAGCTCCTAGGCCAACACTTTTCATCTCTTACAGATCACAAGGCATAAATTGGGTCTTTGAAAGATGAAGTTAGTTCGTTATCACCTCGGTAAAACATATTACTCTCCTCCTTGGCTTCAAAAACATGGTGCCTAGATATCCCGTTCCCAAATTAAAGACAAAGTTTTGCAGCAAATAAAGTCATATGATGCAAAATACTGCGATCAGAAGGTCAATCTGATAGGAAGTTAAGAACACAAGAAATTGAACATGAGAATCGAATTGAGAATGCTGCAGAATTTTGCAAACTTTGTGCGCTCATGCTAAAGATTCAGTGTCCCAAAATTCTCATTCACGTACAAAAAAACAACAGATTTATTCTCAAATTTTAAAACTATTTTTTTTAGATCATATCGAATTTATTGAACAAATTTCTTCAGATTCAAGTAACCCCACTCAAAATGTATCCCCTTTTGTGGTAGCTAAAACAAGCAGATCGGCGGATACGACTATAAATCCGATTACCACTCAAGCTATAAAACGTAATGATTCCCAGTCTCTTGGCCTCAATTTATGGTACTATTTCCATGACCCTTCTTACTAAACAAGATCTGATATGAAAGAAAAAATTTAAAGCGCTAGAAGAAGACTGGAAACAGGATATCTTACAGATGGGACACTACTACATACCTTACATGAGCAATTTGCACGTCATTGGTGGATGTCTGTATTTCGACAGGAGATTAGTCTTTCCACTCTTTTTGGGACTACAATGCTCTACTGATTACTGGAAACTCATTCCGAATAATTCACTATGAAGACCTTAACTACCCTGTAAATCTGTGGCCGAAATTCTACCCCGAAATACAAGTACACGGAGAAAACTTCATTGATTGTGTGAAGGGAGATAAGGGAAAAGAACTGATGAGCCGCCATGACTGGGACGCTCCAGTCGTCATCGAAGACAGACATATCGATGAAAACTTGTCCTCATCAGACAAACGTTACTAAGGCAAAACAAAAATTCCTAAAAATTCGGGTTCTCCAACCAAGGTTCTTTCACGTTCGGTGAGTATCGTATCCCGTAATGAATGTCCCAACGGCGGTGGAAAGATCAACGGAGCTGAAGAAAGCCAATTCCGCAAAAAGAACTAGCTAAAAAATTTTATGCCATAAGAAGGCGAAAAAGAACACCCAAACCAGCAAGAAACGTGGGATTAAAGAATTTGAGGACGACACAGAAAAAAAAACTAAACTTACATGGCAAATTTGAAATCTAGATATTGATATGCAAAATTCAACTCTTCTCGCTCGCTAAAGACTCTCTTGCGAGAAGAAGAAGATCAGAGGAAGCGACAAAGAGCGATTTAATCCAATCAGAAGAATCCGAACCAAGTCAACCGTCAGAGAGGATAGATACATCCCAACCATTCCAGAACATGTCAATGGAGACAGTGACTGACGATGACTCGAGCGACCTAATTTAACTGAAAGGCCTAAAGCCCACTACTCAATCTAATCTAAGACCAACTCTAGACTTACAAACAGATCTATTCAGAGTAATTAACCTAGAAGAACCGCATGCGTTGCATCTGGGGCTCAACACAAATCATGACAAAACCCAAACTCAAAAATACCCTATAACCACAACGAGCTCAGACACTGCTACAAATCTCTTTGATAGCCAGGAAGAGACGAAGGACTATCAAACTAATAAATTACATCTATCAAACCATTAAAACACAAAACTCAACATCCCAAACAACTTACAATCGAGCCAAAACTCTTCCAATGCTCCTCAAAGTCGAAACCACTGTGAATAGATAAAAGGAAAGCATCTCAACCACCATGGAAAATATCAGACCCCTACATCAGACACAAAACAAGACCCCTTCGAACCAGTTTCTTTTATAAACCTTACTACTCCTGAATCATCACATTCGAGACATGCGATTTTCGCCACCTCAAATTCGATTTGAGAGACCTAGTGGGCAAAATGATAATATTCTTCATAAACTCGCCTACCTTTTCTCCATGAAAAGTTAAATTCAACCCGAGAGTTCAAGAATACCAGTCTGACCCGACGGGCACTCCCAATGAACAATCAGTTCTGAATATTGCTGGCTGGATAAACACCACGTCAGTTATTGAAGCAATATACGCTCAATGACTCTGGAGGGGCTTAGACGCTGGACCG
Source organism: Symsagittifera roscoffensis (assembly GCF_963678635.1). Classification (NCBI taxonomy): domain Eukaryota; kingdom Metazoa; phylum Xenacoelomorpha; order Acoela; family Convolutidae; genus Symsagittifera; species Symsagittifera roscoffensis. Next base: position 44,386,447 of record NC_087067.1, read on the forward strand.
CTTTTAAGGCAACTAAACGAGATGCCACATAGAAACTGAAAAGTTGAAACTCACCTCAAAAAAGTTCCAAGAATTTTAGTATTCGTTTTCTCCTCTCTTGTCTAAGTCGAAAAGTTTTCGGATCCAACTAATAAACGATCTTAAGTTTTGGTTGTCACGAATATCTTACTCATTTTTATTAACCAGACTCATCATCCTCATTCTCGTATGAGACTTGATTTATTTTTCATTTGAACGAACAGTTGTAGTGTTTACTAGCAAATGTTCGTTGTATTAAACTTAAAAAATTAAATAATTACAAAAATACAAATAATTACTTCGCTACAAATAAACCATTTTTTTACTATGGACGCAAGCTTGATTGCAAAAAAATTCACTTCGATTTCAATTATTTTTTAAGTTCCATCCTGTTATTACCCAAAGGTATGTGAAATGTACGTACTTACCTCTAGTCTTGTTTTGGTGCTTAAGTTTTATTGAAGTACCTGCCAAAGGCGCATTGCCATTAGAACTCATGGTGACATTGTTCATTGATCTTTTGAAACTAATCATAGCTCAACCGCTTAGTCTGAGTTTCACATCTGTTGTTAGCTTAGTATCTTATCTTAACCCTAATTGTCTTTTAATCTAGTCTTAGGTCAAAAGTCTACGAAGTTTTAGTTAAAAGAAATACCCTTGGGTGTATAAACACTTTTGCAATGAAAGCGGTCGACATTGCAAAAAGCAATGCAAAATCAAATCTCAGACTTTAGGAAAGCTTGATAAAAATTTTTGATCCATTTTTTGCAGATGACTTTATTTGAGCACTCGACTCAATCCCCTCTCAATTTTATTGATCGGTTTATTGATTTAAGATCGAACTAAAGCTGTTCATGCAAACATTCAACTATTCACAAATCCGGCCTCGCATGGGCCTGAAACTAAAAGATAGCCTCATTCAAAAATCAGTGCAAATTTACTCTTCGAGTAAAAAAAAAAGCTGTTCAAAAACTCTGACATCTTAAATCCATCAATTAGGCATACTATCAGCTAAGCCAGCTGGGCATTAGCGTCAACTGCATCTGCTTAAAAATGATAAAGACGCTTTAAAAACTTTTAAATATCATTTGCAAAACTGGTTTCTTTCAAAAAAACATCAGTTTTTGATTGATGATTCTAATGAAGTTATTAACAATTAATTCCGTAATTTCATCATATCGTTATATTCTTGAGCATATCATAATGAGCAAGCTTCAAAAATAATTTCCTCTGTTTAACACCCCATTTTGACCTTCAAATGTCAAGTTGTAGCCTTAACTTAGAGGGGACTTTTTTTGTTTGATCTATGTTACAGATACGCCCGGTTTTGTTTCAGATGCGCTCGACGCTTTATTTTTTTTGTTATAAGCGCAGCGTTCTACAAAAAGAACGTTTATCATTCATCATATAAGGATTGGCATGTCTGACTACTGGATTTTTCATTAAAAATTTATAATCGAGCGGTCACAGTTTTCATATGGTCAATGAGGTACCTTGATATCGGTTATAGAATTAAAAATCATTAGTCTCTTTAGTTGATGCTGGAGACTCGAAACTAGTTTGAAAAATTATGATACGTTTGAATTTTTTTCTAGTTCAACCAAATTGATTTGTCGATCCCTCTAAAAATAACCGTGCGGACCAAATTATGAAAAAAAAACAAGCCAAAAAGCCGTTTTTACCATGTTTTGAGAGAACCTGAAATTTGCGTTTTCTTTTCGATGCGTATCCTTCAAAAAAAGTATATATTGGTACCGAAAGCGCCTTTAGAAAATTTATGTACTGTTTGTATGAAAGTAGATGTCTTAAGATAGTATCAGAGGGGTAACAGTTTGGAGGACTAGGGAGTAAAAACTCTTGGGGGGGGGGGCATGAGACCCTTTTCTGTAAAATTATGGGGATTTGAAAATGCCAATGAAGAAAACTAAGAATAGTTAACGAGCGATAGAGTTCGTTTTATTAAAACTCAAATGGCAAAATAATACTGCTCAGATATAATTTATATTGAATATATCAACACGTTTAAAATTTTTTGTCAAAATATACATCAGCCAATGAAAAATAGTCGAATCATTGGAGCGCGATTTGCCTTACACCGATCACTCTTTTTGTTTCAGTTATTGAACGACAATAGTTTCTCTTCAATCATTTAGTTAGTTCATTTTTGAGCAATTTTTCTAGCAATATTTCAAAGAACGTGAAACAAATATTAGTTATAAACTAAAGAACTAGCTAAAATCAGCATTTTTTGATGTTTAATTTAACATTTTTCCTGAACAAAATCGAAACAAATCCAAAATTCTTTACAAAGAGTAACTTCGAAAAAACGATCATAATTTTTTTTCTATTTCGATTTTATAGTCAATTGCCACACACACACACACACGGTTTTTTTTGGTTTCTGTGGTCTGAACTTTCTGTGCTGCTTGCAAGAAAACACAATTTTTTGAATTTTTTAATTGAAATAGATCATCGCTTGTGACGAATTATATTGATATACCAAAAAAATTATTAACCAGAAGTTTGCAACTGGTAATATCGAGAGGGAATTCAATTAATCAATTCCACCCAGCAGATTTTTGAGTTTAAGTCCAAGGTGGCTCACTCATAGAGTAATTTTGGATAGGGTACACCGTCTGCTCGTCACGCTATCTTATTTTCGGCTGGATAGATTCGTGCAACATCTTAGTCTAATACCGATCTTAATCTTAGTATTATATCTCCTAGTCTCGATAGATCTAGTGTATACTGGTATTTGCGATACTAGATATCAGGAATTGTCTGAGAAGAGCAACTGTTTGCTAAGTTAAATTTATTCTGTTCTGGCTGAAACTATAAATAGTTTCAGCCTTACAAATTATTGTAAGAGTTAATTATGGATCATGATTGGTTAGTTCTAAGTATTTTACAGAGATAGTTTATCAAGATTATAATAAGTTAAAATAAATAATAAATATTTGTTTTGGGCTGGTTCCACTTTGGCGGTTTTAGGACTTTCTCTAGAGAAAGGGAGGGATTACTTCAGTTTGTGATAATCAGAGGAACTGTTCTGTGCTTAAGTTTTTGTTCCGACCATTGACAACAGGGAGGAACTTGTATTCGGGCTTGCTTTATTTTTTATTTTTTGCTATTTTCCCCGCGGTTCTAGGACTTTCTCTGGAGGGAGGAAGGGATGGAGTTTTTAAATTTTTTTTGAAGTTTTTGGAAGAAAGTGGTTCCTGAGCTCTCCCGGACCATTACAAATACCCTGGTGGCTCTTTTTCCTTCCCCCCACATCACACAAATGTGAAATTTTTTGTGTAACGAGTGATTTTATACGGTTTATTATGTGGACGAATTTGTTTGTCATAGTCTAGTCAGTCCGTATAATAATAAAATTCATTTCAATTGAACAATGTGAACAAAACAACCAATACCCTATTTCTGCTACCCTATTTTTCAAATAAATCAATACCCCCCCCCCCCCCCCCCTACTTCGCTCCAATTCAGACGAATACCAATTTTATAGTTTTTTGGCTCTTTGCCTTTTTCTTTTTGCCTGCACATTTTTACAAGCATTACGAGGCCAGCCAAACTGTGCATTTTGTGAATTGTAAGCGGATTCCGCAATAGGCAAAAATCAGATTGGTCACTGAATCCGCAATATTGCAATTTTTCTTTGATCTTCTCTGCTGTTTTGGATTCCACAGACAAATAGCTAAAAAACTGTATTGCTCAAAATTGCTCCAAAAACAAAATGTGTGGAATCCGGAACCAGTTTATGGAATCCATGATCAATAATAATATGTGTTTAGTAAACTTAAGCTGTCGCGGAATCCGCAACTGTCAGTGGAATCCGCAAATTGTAATCAAAATCCGCAAAATATAAGCGGGTTCCGCAAATTGTAAGCGGAATCCGCAAACTGTAGGCGGAGTCCGCAAACTGTAGGCGGAGTCCCTACACCTACAAATATTGCGGAATCTACTTATATTTGCGGAATCCGTTTACATTTGGGGAATCCAGAACAACTACCTATATTCGCTCGTTGCGGAAACCGCAACAAAATCAATGTGCCGACAAAATTTTCGCTACAAGTATTTGTGCGCAGAATCCACAGAAATTTTGTAAGCTGGATCCACTTACATTTTGGAACATGTTTAAAGATTTGTCTCTGAAATCCAGGAACATACAGACACAAAATTGTGCGCGCCCATCCACTGCACAGTTTGGCCTCGCAATGAGCAAAATTTTTCTTCGAATTGTCCGATTGTTATGAAAATTGTGATGCGGATTAATTAAGCCTTGAAAAACATATTTGCTGGGCTTCGTAATTATTCTTGTAAAACCACTCGTTGCACCGAAAAAATGATGCTCGTTTCAGGTGGGGTGGGGGGGGGGTAAAGAACAGATTTTTTTATACCGGATGCGGGCGAATAGTGTGAAATATCGTTTTCCAAAAATAGTTATAATCAACATTAATTTTTTGACCAAATTTTTTTCCGATACTTAGAGAGGCTAATTGCACTGCAGTGCTTATTTTGCACGTGTACGAAGAGACATATGACAAATGGATACTTTTAGAAAATTTAGTTTAACAGTTCAAATCTTTGTTTTCAACAGAAACAGAGACACCTAAGGAAACGGTAACCACCACACCCAAGAATCCATAGTAATGTCCAGAAATAGTGAGTACCATAGCCTTCGACAAAGCGATATATTCCGTTTTGTAATTCAGTTTACCACTACGTAAATCATCCAGACTTACATCCAGACTTACATCAACGTACATCCCTTGCAAGATATTAAGATATTTTAAAGCTATGCATCTTCTATAAAGAATTTTTGCAAGATTCTTGCAAGATTCTTGCAAGATCTTGCAAGATAACCTCCATTAATCGTCTAGGCAGGGTATAGCTTTTTAAGTCTCGAAAAATTAAATGATATGATGTGTCTCAGATTCGAAGCAAACGACATTTTTTATTCGGCGCTTTTCCCTTTTTCCTACACCTACGATTTACTGTTCGCCTTGTCCCATTGTTACAAAAATGGCCTGCTGACTAATTATCTAATTAGGCCCTGACTTACATATTTGATTGTCATACTTAACGTTCTAAAACCCCTGGTTACACCATGAAACTGATGCTTATGTAAGTTGGGGAACGGGAGGGGGGGGGGTAGGAAAAAGAGCTTTTTATTCATTTTGTTTGCTCAAACTTTAATAAAATAGTATTTCCGCTCAAACCAAAAAAAAAATTGGATGAGAAAAATGTCTTATTAAAAACATTTTTTTCCTTTTATACTATGCCGATAGGCTACTGATTTAAAAGAGAAATTTTTTTAATAAAACATTTTTCTCCGCCTATTCATTTCTTGATTTTAGCGGAAATGCAAAAAAAAGCTTAAGCGAAATTAAATTGTATATAAAAATATGTCATTTGTTTGAAGTGTTTAGACATTGGTGGAGTTGTCACTAAATAACAGAAGAAAGCTTGGCTCTTTTTCCTTTTCCCCCCACCTGCAAATTTTTTTATTTGAAGTTATTGTTCACTTTATCTGATTGTCATGAAAATTTACACGCAGACTAATTAGGCCATGACAAACATATTTGGTCTTCATAATTAACTTTGTAAAACCACGCGTTACACCATAAAGTTGATGCTCAAGTGAGGTGGGGGAAAAAGGAAAAAGAGCCGAAAGTTTCGAGGAAAGCAATTTTTAACCTGATTATTTTGATCAATTTTCAAATTTGGTTATTCCACCAAAAAAAGATCCTTCTAAAAGTTGGTTTCCTTGCAAAGATTAAGTAAAAATTTTTCCGAAGCATATATTATATCAGCTCCCCTCTTATACCATCCCCTATTCAGCTTGTACTTTTACTAAATGAAACTTAGGTTGACAGTGCCAGGTTGTTTTGACATCTGGCATGTATGCCAACAAGCCAATTCCAAACGCATTTGGCATTATCTATCTATAAGCTAGTAAATACAATAGTTGATTCAAAAAACTAGTTTCATCAAAGATTTTGGGGGAGGGGCGGTAAAATAGCCATAGGCTCTTTTTCCTCCCCCCCCCCCCCCCCCCCACCTCACTCAAACATGAATTTTATGCTCTAACGACAAGGTTAATTATGAAGACCAAATATGTTTGTCATGGCCTAATTAGTCTTCATGTCAATTTTCATGACAATCGGAAGAAGCGAACAGTAACTTTAAATATAAAAATTTGCAGGTGGGGGGGGGGGGAAAAGGAAAAAGAGCCTAGCCATATCCATATATTGAGAAGGTAAACAAAAATTTCAAAGTGTTTTGAAGTTTAGAATTTACTGAATGTTTGTCACAATACTAACTAATCATAATAAATTGTCATCATTTCATTCTGTTTTTGTTTTCGTCTTAGAACTGCTGATTGCCACAGCTGTTGCGGCAAGTGGCTCCGGAGTGGCTTTGATCCTCTACCTAGTGTTCAGAGGAGATGAGCGGGACAACCCCTTCCGAGAGTTCTTAAGATCCCATCCGCCCGCAACTGGCAAAAGGTGAGAGCATATAAGTTAATTATAAAAAATAAATGATTAAACAAAAGAAATAAATGTATCGAATAGCTGAGTGTTTATCAGATTGAAACTCAAATTTTATATATTTTTTGATAATGAAAAATTTCAGTTTTTTTGTTGAAGCGTTTTGATAAGTCATCAGTTGTATTCAAGCGGCTGTTTATTTTTTTAAGGTTTATTTTTGTGATTTGTTTTCATGTAGAATTTCTACACGAAAACAAATCACAGAAATAAAGCTTAAAAAAATAAACAGCCGCTTGAATACAACTGATGACTTATCAAAACGCTTCAACAAAAAAACTGAAATTTTTCATTATCTCTAAAATATTTGGAATACAAACATATGATTCCTGTAAACCCCTTTCAAAAGATTATTTTCAAAAAAGTGTTTTTTTACAGGTCTTCGAAAGAAAAACGAAAGATGTTGCGACATCATCTGCGCGGCTCCAATTTGGACAAGGTGCCTCGACACTTCGATGTCATCTGCATTGGATCTGGACTGGGATCACTCACCACAGCTGCCATGCTGGCCAAAACAGGTGGACATAGTTGAGCGAATGAAATAGTTTGAGAACTAACAAAACTGAAGTCATTTTTTGAACATAATGTACGTTACAAGCTATTTCTAAACAACATAGGAAAAGACAAGGAAAGCATATTTGATGTTGATCTCTTGAACATATGGAAAACATCAGTTATATGTTTCATAATTCTGTATTGAAGCAAAGGTTCTTTGCGACTTCTTCCGATATATCTCAATATTTTTAAACATATATTTTTTCAGGCGTGAGATTCAAGTTTTTTTGCTTTCAAAGTTATAGGCTGTAAACGGTCCACAGCAGTTGAGGAGTTGCTTTTATGTTCCAATTTTTCCAGTTTGTTAAATTCCGGAGCTCTGCGTTTGGAATTGATTTTGTTAAAAACGTTAATCCAATTTTAAATCATTCCAGGTCGTTCAGTTTTGGTGTTGGAACAGCATGCAAAAGTAGGAGGGAGCTGCCACACCTTCGTTGAAGGTCCCTTCGAGTTCGACACGGGACTCCACTACGTCGGCAACCTCGGATTCTCATCATCCAACTTCAAACTCCTCGAACAACTCACCGAAGGTCATCAACAGACCACTCTTCTTTCCCAGTTTCAGGCAGACCACTTTTCCGAGCAATTTTTAAAATCTATCGTTGACATGAAATACATCAGTAAAATCGGTTTTAGTAGTGTCTTGAGAAAATTGTGAAAATGGTACAAAAAGGAAGGCTTCTAAGAAAAATTTAGTCTCCAAGTTTATCAACTATCAAGGCGGAACAGTTTTGATATCCTATAAAAAATTGAGAATCAATTGGTCGGATCAACTGATTCTCATATTGTTAAAGGATGTCAAAACTGTTTCAGTTGTGTAAATTCTCGCAAACAAAACAATGTACATTTCAGTTAAAATAAAACAAACTGAAAAAATTATCAAGAGAAAATGAAATTAACAAAGTTACTGAAAAATACAACTGGGAAAGAATTCAAGGCCAGCTCACCTGGGCTAAGATGGAATCGTGTTTCGACGAACTAGTCTTCGGAGATCTTCAAAGTCAGCACGACGACTTGAGACGATTCTCCATCCATGGGGGATACGATAAGTGGAAGAAACACATGCTTGAACTGTTTCCAGATGAAGAAAACGCCATCAATCAATACCTTAAGCTGATTAGATTCATCAAGTACATGAAAATATACTTCTGGGCTCTAAAAACAGCGCCAAAATGGATCGCACAATTTTTGGTCTCGCTGAAGATTTTGCCCCCGAAAAGTTACAGAGAGAAGTATTTTTACACTTCGGCAAAACAAGTTATTGAAAGTTTGACTGATAACGAAGATTTACGAGCGTGTTTACTGTACAACTGGGCAGGAATTGCAGCGCCTCCGGGCGAAACGCCCCTTTATGCCCTAACTACAGTTTCAGATCATTTTGTATCAGACGGTGCCTTTTATCCCGTAGGGGGGCCTTCAATTTTACCCTTCTATTTGACTCAAACTATCATTAAAAACGGGGGTCATTTTTTCACAAAGGCTAACGTGAGCGAAATTTTAGTTCGTAAGACGAAAAAAGATTCCCTCGAAGCGTATGGAGTGCTTGTTAAATATGGAAGCGGAACGAACACTGCCGCTCAATACGAAGCCGACTTGATCGTCTCGGGTGTCGGATTACACAACACTTATCTCGATCTCGTGCCTCGTTACGTATTAGACGATTTCTGTCCTAGTGCAAAGTGGCTTTTAGAAGAAGGATCGCCAAGCATAAGTTATTTCAACATTTTCGTCGGCTTAGACAGCGGCGATAAAGAACTGATTTTGCCGTCTCGTAACTTTTGGGTTTTCAATGGCCCGAATTACGACGAGCTTTACCAGTCCTGGATTTCGGAGCCTGATCCATTCGAGGCCCTGGAAAAGTTTGGGATTCCGGTTATGTTCGTTACTTTTCCTTCGGCTAAAGATGCGACTATCAATTCGGCAAATAAGAAGGGTTCGCAAACTTGCGTAGCGGTGACACTAGCGCCATATGAGTGGTTCAAAATTTGGGACAACTGCCCGCAACGCAAGGCTGACCGAAACTACGAGAAACTAAAAGACGCATTCGCGAGAAAAATGTGGAAACGAATTTTGCAAGTGTTTCCGTATTTGCAAGGTAAACGGAAACTGTTAATTGTCGGCTCCCCAGTGACTCATAACTATTACCTGAAAATGCACAAAGGTCAAATCAACGGCATTCAGCATAACATGGCTCGGTTTACAGAAAACTTCACAATCCAATGTCGAGCAAAAACTGAAATCAAAAATTTATTCATGACCGGCCAAGACACAGTTTTTTGTGGCGCTTCCGGAAGTTTAACAGCAGCCATGTTTACAACATCGGCTATTTTGGGGAGAAATGTTCATAGAGATTTGAATAAACTGTACAAAAAAAGTGTGTGAACGGCAAACATAAATTTTATTATCTTGAAATTTTTTTTTTCTGTTACCTAAAAAGCAAGAATGAAAAAAATATGTGAACGTTCTTCGAATCACAATTTTATTGGATTTGTAATCAGATCAAAACAAAGTTATCGGTTCTGTTCTTGATCGGGTTGTCAAGGACATCCGTTACTTTCAACATTTCCCATTTCGAGGTCAGCTCGTTTTTAATTCAGTGGCCGTTCAACCAACTCTGATTAAGATCCGGTGTCCGCGTCTTCAAAAAATAACATAAACAATTTCATATGTATAGTAAATCTTGGTATATGCTAGATGAGAAATGAAGTTTTCATCAGAATAAAGTCGACACGTGTACGTAACCAAAAAGTCCTATCTTTGATAAATTATCAAAAAATTCGGATCCGAATTACTATTTGGTCCGTTAAGAGAGTAATCAGCTCTGAAACTGCCATTCATAAGTTGAAAATAGGTTGACGACGGCCAGTTCTTCTCCCTCGTGATATTTTTTCTGAAATTCAAAACATAAAAAACTTTTTAAAAATGACTTTTCATGTCATAAACTGCATTAAAACGTGTGAGAGTGAACAGGTGAGCAAAATTTTATAATATTTTTTTTGCATGCAAATAGCCCTGTGAACAATTTTTGAACAGCTTTATTTTGCAAATTCACAAGTGGTGGGAAGCTCGAATACAACCAAGAAAAAGTATATATGAAATGTAAAAGTTTTTAACGGAAATTCAGAAAAAAAAATAAATAAAAATAGCTACAAAACTGCTCAAAAGGAGACCTTTAATTTACCGTATAGACTTTGTTAACCATGTATAAATAAAGTGAGTTGATGAAAAACCTAATATCCGACCTTTTTCCTTTTCAATAACTGCTCGAAAAAAAGGTATTTCGATAACAACTCCCAAAATGTTGAGAGACTCAAAAACTTTAAGCTTTTAAAATTGACAGCAAAAGGTCAATTTGGGCAACACTAAGCCACAGGGCACAGTGCTAAGGCCAAAAATTTTTGCAATTTGTGTGAATTTCTGCATAACTTTAAGAATCAATTTGAAAGTTGCGTTCAAACTCTTCAATTTGCAGACAATTTATAAAGTACATGATACCTTGTAATTCATGATTTTTAAAATGCCTCTTCAAATTCATGAATCTACTTTGATCAATACAGAAAAAACACAACGGGTCTTTCAGTTCGGTGACTTCTAAAGATGAAAAAATGAAACGTATAAGTTTGTGAATTATTTTTAAATCAATGGGAGTTACTTTACTTTTTTGCAATTTCATTGTTTATTTTTTTCCAACACCTCTTCAATTTCCTGAATTTCAAGCCAGTGGAAATAAAAGTGACCTTGCAGATACCATTTAGACTCATTAAGGCATCGGTGGTAAATAATCAAAGGAACCACCGGAAGTTTTTTGTATTTCGATAGCTTTTGAAACATAGACGGATTTGTCTAATACGTTTTCCTAATCAGCAATACTTAGATCGCTCACAGTACCATACTTTTGTTTTGGAGAAATGCACCAAGTGATTTTTTGAAGCTCACTCAAATAAATTTGTTCTTTGAAAATTAACTCGTATTCTTTTTTTGAAACTTTTTTGCCCTTTCGAGAAACACGACGTAGCGTTCATTACAGAGTTTCAAAATGAAATTTTTTCCGTGATTGAAAAGACTCCTAATTGTAAATGTTCATTATAAATATCTTCAGTACACCAAGTTCCCTCCAATTTCATTTTTCTTATTTCAAAATTTGACAAAATTAACATTTGGTATTCTTTGTCCAGAAACGGCCGCCGCCTCTGGAGAGTAATTTCAATTTACTGCCTTTTCACCATAAAACAATAAAGTTACAGAATTAATTTACTGCTGCCAACAGATAAACTACGCTGCCAAAATCGCCGGCGAATTTTTATTATATACTATAAAAGTCAATTCCACTTTCATTAACAAATTTCAACTAGGTTGAAAGTTCATTTGCCCGAAACAAATATAACAATTATTATGATTCATTTAATTAACCAAAACCAATAAGTAGGATCCCCAAAAATTGGAATTAGAAAAAATTTTGTTTATCGTGTATCTTGTTGTTAAGCTTAATTTAGCAAGATTTTAAGCAGGGGGTCTTCTGCTTTTTGTGTGAAAAATTTCTTTCGTTTACAAAATCTTAGCATGAGGGTTCTCCAAAAAATTGAGGATCCCTTTGCAAGGATTTTGCTTTACGTGAGGACCCCCCTTAGGATCCGGGACACGATACAATTCTACTACCAACCCTTTCTAAAAAATTTTCAAAATTTTGCTTTTTATTTAAAGGTCTGGGCGCACGTGAAGAAATGTGAACCGGGGACATTCAACTCCACCACAAAAATTGAAAACGAGTATGAGAATAAAGATGTTTACAAAATCGAAGTTTAAATTTGTTTTGGTTTCATTTCAAAGACTAAGTTAATAACACTTGGTTTATTAAGTTAGTACTGAGTTAGTTACAAAAAATAACAACATTAGATTTTATTTCAAAACTATTAAACTTATTAACTAAAAAAAAGTTAATAAAAGGGTTCATGGGCGGTCAAATATTGAAAAGCGGTGGCTGTAATTATGTTTAGGTTTGTTCAGTATCAGATTTGAAAGGCAAATATTATAAGCAAACGTTCAACATAAATGAGCAAGGTTTTTCGCGGCTTAACATAGAGCTTTTAGAGACTTCGCAACTGCTATTAGGCCCACCAGAGAAATCGTGCAATATTTTAATTATAGTTATCAGATTATCTTGCTTACTTCGATATTAGATTATCTGATTTCCATGTCAGAACTGTATAACCTTCCAAAATCTAGACTTCATCATTTTTTGTGTATATTTCCGTATCAAGTGAACCAGCGGCGGGTTTCAGATTTTTTGACGATTTTTTTTCAGGCGATTAATTGAAATTCCTGCGAAGTTCTACGAACGCAAAAGAAAAAAGAAACGTCTTTTAAACAAAATAAAAAAGAACAAAATATGTTAAAATAAAATGTAAGCCACTGTTGAAGCTAGCGAACTTAGAACTTATGAATTTAGCTTAATCTTTTGTTGGTACTTTAACAACATTCAACTGGCAAGGTTAAACATTCGGGACCTGCTGAGTTGCGACCCCACTATCTTATGATTGCAATCCTACGCTCATACTATCTGAGCTGCCTGGTCCACACGGAGAGTCAAATACTGATCTCTCCTAACTAGAAACTAGAGATGTTTTTCAATCTCTTAGTTTTACTATATGATCACGACTTTCTTAGAGTAGAGTCAATTTTAATGCTCTAACACACTCCTAAGTTTTGCATCATTTTAACCTCACTTTCTAGCGTTATGCTGCGTTCATTACCTTTCTAAGCCAACGAACTTAGAACTTATGAACTTAGCTTATTCTTTTGTTGATACTCATGCAACATTCAACTAGCAAGGTTAAAATCGGGGATTAAAGAGTTGCGAGCCAACTTTCGTTTGATTGGTATCCTATGCTCACAAAAACTGAGCTACCTGGTCCACCCCCAGAGTCATATACTGATCTCTCTTAACTAGAAACTAGATAGTTTTTACAATCTCTTAGTTCAAATGTATGATCAAAACTTATTTTTAGTAGAGTAAACATTTTTGCTCTAAATCCAGTAAAAAAAACGAATCTAAACTGGCTTCTAAGAATTCAAGGATGGAGTTTTTTAGATTTTTATTCAAACTAGGCTACTGCTGTTTTCTTCTGATTCTTCTTAATAAATAACCTTTTCAAATATCTCTCTGAACGATTGGTAAAAATTGTGAAAATGTTTTTTGAGATTCATCATAAAATTGATTTTGTTTTAGTTTGTCAATGTTTTTTGCTAACCAAAACTCAATTCAACAAAAGGCAATTTTCTTTTGATTATTTCAGAACAAATATGAACAGTAAACAAAAATAAGGAAGCGATTAAGGCATACAGAGGCAGACCAGGCTGACCAAAAAGTGAGTCAACTAGTTTTTGGTCCCAATCTCTCAAAACTAACACAAATGAGTTTTTCGAGCAAGATAAAAACAACTGTACAGTTGGACCAAGTTGAAATCCACCACCCCCTCTCTTTGATGGCGTTAGGGGGGAGGATGTTAAATTGGTTCTTATTTAAGAATTTTCAGCCGATCAGAATCGAGAATTTTCATGCAGCGCTTAGCAAATTCATTCAAAGTTAAAATCTGGGGCGGACAATTGGATCTACTTAACAATATCCACCCTTTCAAGAAAGGAGGAGATTGTTAAGTAGATTACTTGCAGTAAATTTTCGACCAATCAGAATGCAGCAAAACCCGAAATTAAATACAAAGCTCTAGTGCGAGTTTACAGTTTTTATTTACAGGGGTGGAGATTCTTTAGTAGATGCAATAGGGGAAGATTGTTAAGTAAATCCGGAAGATCTTAACCTGGTCTATCTGGCGCGAAAAGGGTGTTAAATTGATCGGTACAGAAAAATGTAAACGCCTCCCCTCAGTTATTGATAATTTGTTTCAACCTCACCTCATCTACCTATTCTAACTTCCCATATTTTTAAACCGTATAAGCTTTTTAACTACCTTTTGAATCTTATAAAGTATTTTCATCAACAACGCCACAGACCAAGAAGGGATGATAACATTGTTTTGATTTGTTTTTATAATTATGTCATTATAACCTGCGGTATTGATTAAATACCAGTCAACATTTTGAATGATTCGAACATCGGTCGACTGTTAATGTTTTTGTTAGTTTTACAACACACGTTTTTTTCACACTTCAAATTATATCTTTTATTATTTATGTAATTGTACATGTACTGTGCATAATTACCTTGTTTACCAGAAAATTTTATTATGGCGCAGTCAAATAAATCGAACGAACGTACAATTGTCTCATTCCGGCCTGGTTTCTCGCCGAAGCCTAAAACTTTTCAATAGCGGACCAACTCAGCTTGACGTAGCTGAGATTTTACTTTAACTTTGATTCAACGATTGATATGACTGTATATCAGAGGGAGGGGAACAGCTTATACCTGCTTCATTGTGTATACCAAGACAATGAAGTTGAACATCTTTTATTTATGAAGAAAAGTCTTGCAAAGGTCAACATAGCTTCAATAGGTTTTTGGCTTGTGCCTGCAGCGAGTATTCAATGCTAGCATTACAATACAAGACCTCTAAAACGTTGTATTGCATTATTCGCAATTTTTTTACTCGTTGAGTTTGTGCAATGAGCCCCGATCCGGTCTCTATCTGTCTAAACCAGAGTCACAAGGCTCACCCAACTGCTGCTTCTTAATATGGATCAATTTTACAAGCTGTTCTGAAAATTTCGATAATTCGATATAAAATTACATAACATATAAAGAGGATAAACCCCGCGCAGATTAAATCAAACATTTGAAACAATCTTGGTTGGTTTAAATCAGTTTTTCTGGCGGTTTTTAATTTCCTTTTCGTTTTTCATTCGATTAGGTTGCTTGTTGCAAGCAACATTGCCGCCCACCTTGAATGAGGCAAGTTCATTCAACACTGACTGGGAATTTGCTAATTTTTATGCAAGGCCGGACGCAGCAGCCCCTTGCGGTTTTGAAGTCGTTGTTGCGAAGTCCACTTCTTCCGAGGCTGCAGAGAAGACAAGCACTCCTTGCTCCATCGCTTCCAGAAAATTCCAATGAGTTCTTCTAGGTGACCCATGTCTCGGAACTCTTTGATGAAGTCTCGATACTGAGTGTATAAAACCACATCCTGCTTAAGATTGCGTTCCAGACTGAAGAATCGTTTGATTGCATTGGCTCTGCACTCGCCGAAGGTTCCAACGTTTATCTTGAAAGGCAAAATAACAGAGTAGCGACCATCTGGCTCAGTTCTGGTTGTTTTGTCGAAGTGATCCTCAACAAACTCTTCTTCCTTTGATCGAGGGCTTCGGTTCGAAGGCAAGTCCTCAACTGTCCAAAAGCGATTCATGCCCAGATCAGACTCCTGAAAACTCTATCATCATTGTGCTTGCAAAACTCTATCATCATTGTGCTTGCTTAGTAACTGTACTGATCCACTCACAATCCAGCCAAAAATTGATTCATCCAAGGTGAGAGATCCTTCTCGTATCCGTTTACCAGTGGTGAGCTCGTTTGCCAGTTCAACACCACATAGAAGATCAATCCTTCCTCTTTTGTCGAAATCTGGATCCTCCAGTGCATATCGAGATGGAAGGTTATGCTCGCGTACATCCACATCGTCTCCTGGTAGATCTGATGTGACTTGGGGCATGATGAAGAAATCTGCTCTTAGTGTGTCTTCTCCAGGCAATGACAAAGTTATCGGAGCAAGATCTCTCGTCTCCAATGGGGGTGCTGTTCCAACTGGTTTCACTGTTTGGTTGACTGATTTACGAGGCAACCCATGCCGTCGTACGAAGCTATCACTGACGAAGTTCAACTGTGATCCATTGTCTATCAAGGCACGGCAAATGATTTCCTGTCTGTGATGGTTGAACAGCGGTATTCTGCAAGTTCCAAGTAGCGCCGTTCTGTCAGGTTCTTTAGCATTAATGGCAGTACACAGTTTGTTTCCACTCGTATGACAATCGCTTACAGTCTTTCTCTCAGTTGTAATCTGTTGTTCCCTGTGCTGATTGTCCACGTGAAGAAGAGAATGGTGTCTTTTTCCACACTGTTAACAATTGTGCGTGCTTGGGCATTTCGTTACCATATGCCCTGGGCGCAAACAATTAAAGCATAGTGGTTTGGAAGTCACTTCGTCTTTCCGTGCATGTACTATCAATTTCTCGAACTTGTTAGATGCAATTACAGTGTGATGTGCACACATTGCTCGTCCACAGTTGTTGCTTCATACGATTTCCTTCGGTCGATTTTACTTTGGACATCAGCATGGGCTTCAATTCGAGTTGTTGGTTTCTGTAAAGTGTTTGATGACTTCACTGCTTCTAGTGCCCTCGCTCGCGCACTAATGAAATTGTCAAGGTCGTGTAGTTTCTGGAGCTCTACGCCTGGGTTGTGAAGCTGCCATGGCTTTTGGCATTTTGGATCCAGTTTCTGCTCAATCACATGAACCAGTATTGTATCCCATTCTTGAGTGTTACAGCCTTGCACTTCTAATGCAGCCACGTTTTCACGAAAACACTCCAAAAGCTTCCTTAGGCTTGTTCCATCTTCGGTTTTCGAAATCGGGTAGTTCAACACAGCACTAAGATGCATGCTTACAGAGAACCTCTTGTTGTCGAATCGGTCCATTAGAGTCCTCCTTGCGAGCTCGTAGTTCACGTCTGTTATTGCTATATCCTTGATCAGATCGTGTGCTTCTCCTCGAAGTGAAGACTTGAGGTAGTTCAACATCTCAGCATTTTTGAGGTTTGGGTTTCCATGTACAGCAAAATCGAACTGATCGATGAAGCTCGTCCACTCTGTATACTTCCCACTGAAGGAGGGAAGATCTATCTTTGGCAATTTGATCTGATTTGATCTTGGTGAGAAGATTGTATGAAGCCCGTTCGCTTCTCCTGTCGATCCTCTGGAAGACGCTTGCTGATCTTCCAAGAAGTCATTCGTCTGCTGAATGAATTCTCGTACCTCCGCTCTGAACTCACAAGCCGTTTCGAGCTTGACTTGCAGACGTTCGTCTGGTAAAACATCCTCTATCAATCGATCTTTTTCACTGATCGATGTGAGAGTCTCTCTTATGACAGCAAGAGAAATTCACAAGCCCGCAAGATCGGTCACTGGATAGGACGATCGGATTGAGTTTATTCGATCCCTATGTTTGGAAATGCACGTCTTGTGACCACTTCGGCAGTGAACCAACTTCAGGTATGTTCGTCCTGACTGATCGTTTTGTCCATGTTGCACGCTCACAACAGCTGGTTGATCGCTCTGCTCGTTCGCATTGCTCTGACCTGCTTGCTCGTTCGCAACTGATCGTACATCGCCTTGCTCATTCGCGAAGCTTCGTAGATTGTACTGGTCGTTGGTGTCACTCATAGTTCGTGGTTCGTGGTTAGTGGTTAATGGTTAGTGGTTATTGGTTCGTTGTGACCGGGTCGACGCGCGTCAATGGTTTCTCGCCGAAGCCTAAAACTTTTCAATATCGGACCAACTCAGCTTGACGTAGCTGAGATTTTACTTTAACTTTGATTCAACGATTGATATGACCGTATATCAGAGGGAGGGGAACAGCTTATACCTGCTTCATTGTGTATACCAAGACAATGAAGTTGAACATCTTTTATTTATGAAGAAAAGTCTTGCAAAGGTCAACATAGCTTCGATAGGTTTTTGGCTTGTGCCTGCAGCGAGTATTCAATGCTAGAATTACAATACAAGACCTCTAAAATGTTGTATTGCCTTATTCGCAATTTTTTTTACTCGTTGAGTTTGTGCAATGAGCCCCGATCCGGTCTCTATCTGTCTAAACCAGAGTCACAAGGCTCACCCAACTGCTGCTTTTTAGTTTGGATCAATTTTACAAGCTGTTGTGCAAGTTTCGATAATTCGATATAAAATTACATTACATATAAAGAGGATAAATCCCGCGCAGACTAAATCAAACATTTGAAACAATCTTTGTTGGTTTAAATCAGTTTTTTTGGCGGTTTTTAATTTCCATTTCGTTTTTCATTCGATTAAGTTGCTTGTTGCGAGCAACACGGTCAAATCATACAGGGGAGCCACCATATACCTGTACCCATTGAAGCGACCAGTTTCAATTGGCGATAATTGCTAACTAGAATCTGGATATAAATAGTCTTAACGCACCGGAGGTACCAGAAATTTCAATTCCAACTCTGGAGTAAGCCACAGCAAGTGAGTTGGACAAAGTTAGAGTCATCGGAGAAGCGAGGAGCGAAAACCCTATGAAAACATACGAAATCCCCGAAGAAAAGCGGATCAACGAAGAAAAGAAAAAGTTCGAATGGATGAGACGAGCAGAGGCCGGCAAGAAGTTACGCTGAATTTTTTTAGCACGCGGCAGCGAAGGTAAAAGAATCTTCGCCCAAAAAAAACCTCGGGTGAAAATATTAGCAATATCTTTTATTGAATTCTGGAATATTTAGATGCTGCATTTAATATAGCTCCGAATACAATTTTTGAGAGGTACAAGTTACTAAGCCTCAAACAAAAAGATCGAGATTTGTTTGAACATTTTTGACGCACGCGGAAAGACCTAGCGGGTACATGTAACTTTAGGAAGCCTGGCGAAGCGAAATGGATTAGGGACGTCATCATTTGCATTATGAAGAATACCAAAACCCAACGGATACTCCTCTCAGCTACAATCAGCCCCCTAAAAGCTCTAAATCATGCTCTAATTGACAAAAACGGCTATTTTAACCATCAGAACTTGACGAATATGGCGAGATCTTTGACCAATGGGCCGACTTGTAAATCTTTTAATGTATCTAATCAGGTTAAGAAAGAACCGAGCCTTAATATGGGAAGGAGAAACTCATGTATGAAAAGCGGCATTGCAATTACGAAGGGCCACCTAAATTTCTGTCCAGCGAAGGAAATTACTTGTAATAATTGTAATTAAAGTTGATATTTTGCCAACTTTTGTAAATGCCGCAAGAAACCACCATCTGTGATTATTGTAAATGATAATCATGTAAATACCGAGAATTACACAAACGTCCCGCCGGAGAATTCCTGGAGCAATAATCAAGAAATGTGTGGAGTTATAAACCCTTGGAATGCGAACGAACAGAGCGATCATGACAATTTTTTTGGTGTTGTGTTAGAACGATATACGATGAGAACGGACTGGAAACAAAGAAACTCTTAAACATAAAATTGGGATGGGATTTTTTTGTAAATATGATTATTCCTGTAAACTTTGCGAGCCCAGTTAGTTTTATAAAACAAAATGTCTTTCACGAACTTGAATTAAGATATCCTAGCCTGAAATTCAACCCAGTGAAGAAGATGATCAGGTATCTATAAGTGTGGTTTCAGGTATCTATGATTATCCTGGGGGAAATATTCATTAGGACTCAATCCATTGGGTGGATTTTCGCAGAGACGCCGTTCTTCATCACAAAAGGACATGAACGCAATATATTGGATAACGATAACCTATCAAAATTAGTGATCGAACTGATACAGAAATAGTGCACACAGCCGATTAGTTCAGTCAGCCAACCACCAAGGGAGAGTAAGTTGAACAAACTTTCTTTTTCATCCGAACAAGTTTTTAACCTTTTTGAAACATTATTCACGAGAGTAGAGAAAGTTCCAAACGACCGCAAGGTAACACAGTTTCAATCTCCGTTTAAACCAGTTTAGGCAAAAGGAAGAAGGAAACTCCCACTGGGCAGGTCTGATTTATCAGCTTAGACTTGAAAAACGCATACAGTCAACTCAAACTGTGTGAAAAGACAGGCAAGCAGTGTATCTTCAGCATTGTGGGTGGCGAAACAACGAAAAGTAGAACGAACAAAAAGCAAAAAAAAAGAACTTTGGTTAGAATAATTGGAAAAACAAACTTAAAACTGTCAAATTGACCAAAACAGGAATGAAATTGGGGCTAGAGGGAGGATTTTAAGTGGGTCCGATTAATCTATTACTTGTTTCTCCATGTTTTTCTGCTCGTAAACCATTCTGCTCATTGACCGACTACCCAATTGACAGGACTTCAAGCCAAGGAAATTTCAAGTGGAATTTTGGATGTTTCTGCGGATCAACAGTACAATTCCCCCTTAGGTGACTAACCATAGAGTTTTCCCTCTAGCCACGTACCAAATTTGAAAATTAACTCTGTAAAATGTTATTATTTCGAGCAAACGCGCACATAAAGTTCGATATCGCAATTTTTATGTGGGATTGCATTTGATTGCTGTTGAAAACCTCAAGAAACGTGTTTTAGATCACCCGTACAATCCCCGTTCAAAATGGGGAGAGAATCCCCTTTCATTAGGGGAGAGAAGATTTGGATCTTCAACTTTGAGTATACCTTAGATTTATAGAAAAAAAAAGTTTATTTAGAGTAGAAATTGTGACAGCAAATTTAGGAACGCGTTTGTTCGAAATGCAGACATTATACGGAAATAATTTTCAAATTTAATACGTGGCTAGGGGGAAAATTCTACGGTTGGTCATTTGGGGAGGGGGGATTGATTGTACGGTTGATCCCGTATTTTTAATCAATTTTCCCAGATAAATTGTTATTTTACTATAAATCTTTGATATACACGAAGTTATTTCCTGAAAAATCTATATCTTCTCCCCCTAAATCAATTTGGGTGGGAGGAATTGTAAGGTTGATCCAAAATATGTTAGTTGAGGTTTTTAACAGCATTCAAGTGCAATCCCACATAAAATTTGTCACAACCAATTTTATGGGCGCGTTTGTTCAAAATGCATACATTATACAGAAATAATTTCAAATTTAATACATGGCTAGTAGGTAAATTCTACGGTTGGTCACTTAGGGGGGAAGGAAATTGTACGATTGATCCTCAGAAACATCCAAAATTTCACTAGAAATTTCTGTGGCTTGTAGTCTTGTCAATTAGGCAGTCGGTCAATAAGCAGATTGGTCTAAGAGCAAAAAAAAACACGAAGAAACAAGTATTCGAATAGTCGGACCAATTTAGAATCCTTCCCCTAGCCCCAATTTCTCCCCCATTTTCAATTTATGTTTATGCACAGTTAGTTCGTTCATGTTTTGGTCATATTGACTGTTTTAAGTTTGTTTTTCCGATTAGTCTAAGCAAAGTTTTTTTTTCTTGTTGTTCGATCTACTTAGACTCGTTTTGCTTTTAGAGCATTCTGCTTATTGCTCCTATTCTGCTTTTTTGACATCCAAAACCGGTTTCAGGTGGACAGTCATTAAGCAGAATAATCTAAAAGCAGAATGGGGTTCAAGAGCAGAAAAACTGAAAATTTTTGATTTTTATAATCTAAGCTCTAAACTAATTAAAAGAATTGTCAATATTACCTAAGAAACGAATATTTTGAGCATATTTTGAGTAATTAAAACGACATAGTTAAGTAAAAAAACTGTAAAAAAAATTGATGAAAATATTCAATCGACGCAATATTTATTCATTTTTTTGATATTATATTGACGATATTCTAGTCAAAAGTCAAAAAGTCAAAAAGTTGATACTTTCTGTTTTTCTGCTCTTGGACCATTCTGCTCTTAGACCATTCTGCTCTTAGACCATTCTGCTCTTAGACCAATCTGCTTATTGCTCCGCCTCCCCATTTTCAATCCCTTATCTAAGCACGAGTTGCAATTTTGCAGATGGCGCATTAAAGCTACTTCTGAGAAATTAACAGGATATAATTTCCTAGCGTTCGGTTATCTATTTCTTACACAAATTCTGCGACAGCGACAATCTACCGTAGTTTTTCAAATTCAATCAATCTGAACAATTTGAAAAATTGAATTTTCTTGGGTTTTTGAGTTAGGACCGAGTTGGTTAACTCATAGAGTAATTTCGGATAGGGTACACCGTCTGCTCGTCACGCTATCTTATTTTCGGCCGGATAGATTCGTGCAACTTCTTAGTCTAATACCGATCCTAATCTTACTCTTATACTATCTAGTCTCAGGTTGTTTAACTAGTCTCTGCTAGGCTCAATAGATCTAGGGTATACTGGTTTATTGCGGCTGCTGAAGTGCTCGGGAGAGTCCAACTAATTTCTAAGTTAAATTCAAATCTCTCTGGTGCTGAAATTACAAGTAACTTCAGCACTTACAAATAAGTGGGTTGTTAGTTAGATGGATCATGATTGGTTAATATTAAATACTTTACATTGGTAAAATATCTAATTTATCCAATCATAAAATGTAGTTTAGATCAGGTTCCACCCATCCGGGTTTTACAGAGTTTTTTAGAATAGTTCTTCTGCAATTTGAAGGATGGATGATGGACGTTGGTTTTTGGCGAACATCATTTTCTTCCGTTTCCTCTTTGTTAAAGAAGTTCCAGGAAGCTGGAGTTAGAGACATAAGACGTTGTGTCTTCTAGTGACAACGACTAAGTCTTTGCCACAAACTCAAATCTGATTTCAGAATGGTTGGCTATGTCAGGTTTTTCTGTTCTGCGTGGAGAACTTCTTTTGTGTCTGATCTAGTTTGGGAATGGCGTGGAGATTGTGCGTGGAGGGGATGCCTGGTTACTCGGATCTGTACGTATACTTGAACATCGAGGTGGTCATTGGTCTAGTTCAATGAAGTCCTTTTCTGCGAAGTCAAGTCGTACTCTAAATCCTTTGAGTTGTGATTGTGAGAGGCATATCGATTGTGGTTGGTCATTCTCTCTCGAGTGTAGTGGGATCTTTAGATGTTCGTCCTTGGTGTTGTATTCTGATCTATGTATTGCATAATGTAATTTACATTTTATAAAACATTTATTAGTTTAATATTTTTTAATTATGATTTTAGTTAGTTGTTTTCACAAAAGCTTTTTGTTTTAGTTCGGTTATTTTGAAGAGTTACTCACACTTGAGTAGCTCTTATTAAAAATAGAGGTGTGGTCACAAAGCGTGGATGTAGCGCGGTGGGTTAGGCCGGCTATAGAGCATGCTCAGGACGTCCTTCCTGGTGGGTTAGGCCAGGAGTGGGAGTATGATTTCATGCGGTTTTTGTGAGGGGTCCTGTTATGTGACAACGTTTTATGTTGGGTTTGTTGTGGTTTTTCTTATGTCTTGTTGGTTATGTCCTTTTTCCAAAAAGTAAATTGTTCGTGGTATGGGTTTGTCTTTCGACTTTTTTGTGTTTTATTATTTCTTTCTTAGACTTTATAATAGTCTTCAAAAGAATAAATTATCCAGTTTTAAACTGGGTTAATCCGGTTTGGGTACCGTTGGTTTCCTTTTCTTAGTCATGCTGTTATTTTATGATTTGTGGTATTTAGTAAGCTGCGTTGGTTAGTTTTGTTTAGTATATGATTCCTTTCCAACCGGGTTAAAGGAAAGTTTGAAACATGTTATTATATGTTAGAGTTGTTGAGTGTGAAAACTTGAAACTGAAATTCATTATTTTAAACAATTCTTCGTGGGCGAGCTGTGCGAGTGTGGATAGAATTTCTGTGCGAATGAATGAAAATATCAAAAGGTTAGTACTGCAATTGCATTTTATTAATTTACTGCATAGAAATTGGAAATTTACTGCTAGTTATGGGGGAATTTTAAGTTACAAATTTTCATCATAATTAGATTTACTGCTTGTGGGGAAAATTTTAGAAATGAATTTACTGCATTGGTATTAAATTTATAAATTTATAAGTGTAAGAGATTAATAGAATTGTTGAAGTCTGTTTGATGAAATTTGCGATCTTTATTTGTTTTTTGTGGTTTTTGTAGGTGATCGTCGGATGAAGGCTAAAAATCTAAGGAAAACATGGATAAAGTATGGTGAGTTTTTTAATATTTCAATTAGTTAGTTATATTCATTTAATTCATACTTACCTGTTAGTCGTCGGGGAAAAAACCGTGGGGGAAGATGTCGTGAATTAGTTCTGAAGTTGTTAGTAGTTTAGCTAAGATGCGGATGATATTTTTAGTCTGAAGCAGTGGCCAAAGCAATTGAAGTGCCTTAATAGTGGTTAGTTCTTCAGTGCCAACTGCAAACTCATAAGGTGTGTTTTGGATTAGATTATATAATTTGTGATTGAATTTAGTGTTGTGGATGAATTCTAAAATTGGGATTTCTATAGGTTGTACAAACTCGTGCGGGATAAGGAAGGGTCGGGATTCTTCGGCGTTGAAGGTCTTGGTGATGGGACAGAAGATGTACATTTGGGTTATGGGGTCATAATTACGAAGAATACCATGGAGGTTAGTGTCTTTAATACAATATGTGAAATTTAGGAAAAATGGTGAAGTGTATTTGGAATTAATGAATTGAAAACGATGGTGTGGTTGTCTAGAGGGTGTGTGTAGGTCAAAGTGATTTTGGATGAAGCGATAATAACTATATGTGTGGGTTTGTTTAGTGCGCAACATAATATCGTGTGAGCAGTGTAAATCTCTTTCGTGTGGTGCAAGGAAATGAAAGGTTAGTGAAAATATTTGGAAGCGTTCTTTAAAACTTTCGTATGCTTGTGTGTCTGTTAGTGCTTCTGAAATAATGTGATCAAACTTTCGGTCGAAGATGTTTAGTGTGAATATATATGGTGTCTTGATGAAAAATTTCTCGGTAATTTGTGGATTAGCGAAGCGATCGTCGTCTAAGAATTGATCTTGGTTAGCTCTGATGATGTTGTGATCATAGTATTCGAGTG
Organism: Symsagittifera roscoffensis; assembly: GCF_963678635.1. Taxonomy (NCBI): domain Eukaryota; kingdom Metazoa; phylum Xenacoelomorpha; order Acoela; family Convolutidae; genus Symsagittifera; species Symsagittifera roscoffensis. The sequence goes on from NC_087067.1 coordinate 44,411,205, forward strand.
TATATTCGTTAGCTCTAGGTGCAGTGTGTGTTTTTAGTGATTTTTTATATCCAACGTAAGTAAATTGTCTAGCGGTTAGTGGTGTAGTGAGTCGATATAGCATGTCCGTATTTCGCTCTATATCGATGTGAGTGTTAGATAAAGGTAAGCAAAGAGGATTAGTAAAATGATAATATGAGGTCCAAGAGAGAGTGGGCATTAAAACGTATTCATCTACAAAGTTGCGTGTTTCGTTAGTGTCGTGGGGGGTGTTTAAGGTGTATTGTGGGAATGAGGGTAAGGTGATGGCTAAAAATTCTTTTGTGTTAGTATGCTTGGGGTGGTTGATGTATTCACGGGCTGTTCCTGGTTTTGCTGGGAAAGGATGGTTGGGGAACTTTCTTTTAAAAGTGCGGTAAGCTCTATTAGTGTTGAGTGAAGATTCAGTTGATGTGGATGATGGTGCTAATGATTCAGTATAATTTGAAGAGGGTGTAGGGGTAGGGGGGTTGGATGAATTTATTGTGGAGGAGATTTGGTTTATGGTTGGGGTATTAAGGTGGTAGGGTTGTTGTTGAAGGGTAATAAAATTATCTAGCTCTGGGGAGATTCGGGGGGTGTCTGGAGAATGAGATGATTGGTCAGAATGGTATGAGGAGTAGGTTGGGGTAACTTGGGAAGCATAAGAGGGTGTGGGAGTGATTGGGTCGGGGTTATTGGATAATATGGGTTGAAAAGGGGGTTGAGAAAAATTAGAAGAGTTATGAAAATTATTGGATGGGGATGGTTCTGAGTCGGCAAATTCATCGGGGGTTTCAATATTCGGGTTATTGAGTTGTGAGATGGAATATAAAACTGAGATGTGTGAATTAGTGTCGGAATTCATGCCTGATGTTACATTACTAGGTGAAAAATCGGGTGGCGGAAAAGCAAAAAGTGGTATTATTGGGATTGGAGAGGTAAGATTGGTTGGGTGGGAATTTGATCGGTGTAGTGATCCAAGTTGGCGGCTCATCGTGGGCTAAAAAAATGATTATTTTGAGACTGAAAAGCGGTGGTATGGGGTTGTTCAATAATTTGTTCATAAGTATTATCATCTTGTGACTGGTGTGTCATTATATGTTGGATGGGACTTTGTGATGTGGTGAGTCGAAAATTTGGATTATGTGTGATGGCTAAATTTCGAAAATTTCGTGGGACTAGGGATAGTGGATGGTTATTTGGTAGGGCTGGTAATTGTGGTGCCGTTGGCGTTATGTCTACATTGTTATGTTCTTCGTCGTATGTATTTTGTCGTGTTGCTATTTTTGTGTTATATTCTTTTATTTGTGCGTCTAAAAGAATTTTGTTTATAGATGTAGAAAAGATTCCAAAAAATCCTGCAAAGAGTATGCGTGCTACGCTTGCTTGTCTGTTTACTTGTGTGTGTATAGCACATGTGTTGTAGATTCCTTTTAAAAGTGAGAAAAGAAATCCAATAAAGTTAAACATTGCGTATAAAATAGTCAATTTTTCTAAGATGTAGTAGGGCCATCCTAGAAAATCGAGGATCTCATTTTTGATTGTAACAAAGCTAAAAATGTTAATTGGTGATATATCTTGGGGACGGTATTTTTCACCGTTTAGATATATATAATCTTTAATGTCTTTAAAATATCCGCTATAGTCTTGCGTGTAGATATCGGCAAATCCTGCGGTTTCTGCAAGTTTGCGTAAATTTTGGTCTATTGATTGTCTTTGTATAGTGTCCATTTGTGTTAATAATTCTTGGAATTGTTGTGTTCTAATGTGATGTTGAATATCTGATTTTGAATAGATTCCTATTGATTGTAAGTCTATATTTGGGTTTCGAGCAATAGCGCGAATGCTTTCTGGTGAAAATTTTTTGAGTGATTGCATTAATGTGGGATATGGAGTGAGAAGATAATATTTATTTTCATCAGGGTTTAGTTGTACTACATTGTGGCTGTTTTCTGATCCACATGGGACTGCGGTATCCCAGAAATAGGTTCTTCGTGAAAGTGTATCCACGAAATGTACTTTATTCTTATAAAAGATAGGGATTCTTTTATAACATCGTTTATCTTCAAAAACGTATAGTGGTGATACTTTTTTAGTACAAGTATAAAACCATAAGATGTTTCCTTCATAGTCTAAAAAATTTGATCTATTTCCAGATAATAAGTATCCTGCATAGGGTATTTTTAATACTGCTAGTGCAAGTGATTGTAATATTTGTGTTCGTTCTAATTCGCATAGTTGGTGTAGTGTTTCTAATTCGGAGAGTGACATTTCTTGAAAAATTCGGCTAATTGTATAATCTAGTTTCATATCTAAATGAATATCATAGTGGATATTACCGAAATATGTAGTATTCATTAGTGATAATTCTTGTAAGCGTGTGCTTCTGGTGTCATGGGGTTTTAGATGTCCACCAGGTTGTCCGTTGCTTTTTTCAAAATTAACTGGTATATAGGATGTTCCTTCGTTTGGAGGATGACCTGTGGCATATGGGTCGATTTTTACTTTTCCAGTGGTCATGTCGAATCCTTTTTCGTATTCAACTAATATTTCAGAGTATTGTGTTCTGTGAAGTGGATTCCTGTATTTACATGCAAGTTCTGTTTCTTGATATATTTGAAAACGTGTCAATTTATTTTCTATATTGTCTATGTTTCTAAAATTAGAACTTAGTTTTCGTGATGGATGGACTTGTTCATATGGAATTGATTGTATAAAATATTTTTCGTGAAATTTTATCATACGAGCGTGTATTTTTGCTACTTGAAATGTTGTACATGTATCTTCGGGGAACCAAACAATTGTTGCTTGTGTTCTCGTTGTAGGGTCGCAATAACCTTGATCATTTTTACAAGGTAATCGGATTCCTTGATAGATCATTGTATTATCTGATAAATCTCGTGTTAGTTGTATTTTTTCGAGTTGTATTTTCCATTCAAAAAACATTATTTCTTGGTATCCTTTATTTTTTGTGTCTGCTTTGCAGTTTGATGGGTCATTTATACCAATGTGTGGTATCCAATGTTTATCGTGTAGGTCATAGGTTAATCGTCCGTGTGCGCCGTTATACGGGTATTTTTCGTCTAGTTTTATATGTCCTTGGTGTCTTTCAAGTTGTGATTGATGTACAGAGTCTGGAAAAACTTGAAAATTAACTAACTTTCTTTGGGAGTTTTTATTTTGTGTGATGTTTAGTCTAAGTAATTCATTTTTACAATCGTCGGGATTGAGATGTAAAAGACGTTCTATATTACTTTGATAGAATGATTCATGGTCAAGTCGGTTTTTGTTCCCGTTCGAGACTTGTGAACAATGTACTTTCTTTTCGGAAAATGTTGCTGTGAATTTATAACCTGTAACTGTTGTTGCTCGGGCTTTTGAATAGAGTGTTGCTATTACATCTGTGGTTTCTATAGCTTGTGGTTCTGTTTCACATTGTGATACTTGATTTATTGCATATTTATGTAGTGTTTTTTGTTCATTTTCTTCACAATCGTAATGTGTTACTAATAAATCTTGTGGTCCTGTACGAGGAGAAGGGTTTATGTTTTGATTTGAGATTACTAGAAAAAGGAGTTGGAGAAAAATTAATAATTTTAGAATATACATGTGTATGATAATCCTGAGTATGGATTATAAAATGTAATGTAGCCAATTGTGTTTTTGGTATATCTGTCATATTTGTATATTACTTCAGTAGTTATAAACGGTGGTGGTAGTGATTGAGCTGTTATGTTAGGTGGATTTAATGGGTAGGGATGTTGGGTAATATTATTTAACTTAACTGTGATTTCAAACTTTAATTGTAAACTGTTTTGTTGGAGTATTTGAATATTGTGATCACGGATATCGTTGTGAATATCTTGGCGATATTGTAATCTATTAAGTGCCCAGTTATGAAGGCGGTTACTTTCTTGATGTTGTCCAAATAGTGGTGGAGGTGCTGTAAATGTATTCCAATCTAGTCTTAAAGGAATATTTATTGATGATTGTTCTCGATATCTGGCGTCGAGATTATTTGGAAAATTTAAGTTAAAAGGTGGTGGTGAAATCTTGCTTATTGATGGTGTTGATGGTAGTGATAATGTTTCTGGTAGTGATGAGGATGTTGTTGTATCCGTAGAAATATCTATGGGGTCATTGACTAAATTTGGTTCACCTTGTGTAAATGAATGTGTAGTCCAATATGGAAATCGTGATGTTTGGTTTGTAGGGTTGAAAGGATTTTCACGTATTTGCTCAGATGTTGGTGTTGAACCTAAGTAATCTGATGGTAGGCTTGAGGTGCTACGTTGTGAAAGAAGCGTAGGGGTTTCTGGTAATATACCAATGGGGTTTTCTGGAGTGTTTTGTGATGGGGATTGAGGTATATCAAAATGAACTCGGGGAGTTTGAAGATTTCTGTTTCGTCGAGGATGTATAATTTGTCTATTTATTTCGACTGTATTTTGGTTTTGACTAGAATTTCTTATTCTACTTAGTTCTTGTGGTAGTGTTGGGTATAGGTTATATGTTGGTTCGCTTAAAGGTGCTTGTCGTTGAACTGGTTCTAGTGGTTCTGATAAACGAGCATGTCGTTCTTCAAAAGTGTATGGATTGTCTTGAAAAGAAATTCGTGTAGATGTTTGAGGATTTTGAGTAGTTGAAGGTGGTGTTTGGTTATCTTGGGATGATGTCGGTGAAGACTGATTCTGTGACTGTTGGGTAGCAATTTTTGATGGATTTTTGAATTGTTACTTTAGTGGGAAGGTTTATGTTTATTATAGTATTCTTCCAAAAAAAGAATTAGAAGGATTGTTGCTAGGGCAAATGTGAAGATTGCTTTCTTTATACATTTACATATTGTCAAAATGAGGGATGATAAAAATGTTATGAAAATTACAAACAATAAAAAAATATCAGTTCTACTGAAAATTGTTCGTATCATTTAGACAAGTTATATGAATCGTACCTGTGGATATAATCAAGGGTTTTGGAAAGTTGGAGGAATAGTTCGAGTAGAGTGTAGAAAATTAAAAAAATGTTACAAAAAATGATTAGGATTATTAGAAAAGATTCAAGTATATCAAAAAGAAATATTATAAAGGTTTCAAGTATTGTAAAAAAATGTTTAAGATTTATGAGTGTTTGAGTAACTGATTGAGAGAAGAGCATTTAAGAAATGATCTCTTGGTCGAATATTTTTTGCTGTTTGAGGCGATTTTCTAGTGTGGTCGGATTATTTATTAGTTTTTTGACAAGTGGGTTGAGTTTTGTAAAAAATTGTTGGGGGCAATTTTCATGGTGACTGGGAGGTCGTCTTTTTCTTTATTTTTGTTTGTCAAATGATCCGGGGTATGGTGAGATTTTTATACTTTAGGCTAATTAAAATGTTCATTTTGTTACTTTAGGCTAAGTTAACAAATTTGCTTTGGGGGTATTCGTGGTCTGAGTTGGGGAAATATTGTTGATCTTTGGGTTATTAGATAAGGGAGGGGTACGGTATTATGGTGATATTTATTTTAGTTGTCAAGTTGGAGTGGTTTGCTTATTTTTGACCTGGAGGTCGTAAAGTTATAGTTATAGATGTGCCTGGAGTTCTATATGATTCGTCTAATTGGTCTTAGTTTGAGTTAGAGAAAGTGACGGATTGGATGAATCCTATTGGTCTATTTTGAACTAGAATTATTACGTACTTGTCAGCATGTTATTTTGAAAAATGTAAATGAAAAATGTTTCGAAGGTTTCAAGATAGTGAAGTATAATGTTAAAATTACTTTTGAAATTCCACTTTCTTTAAAATTTTAGATTGGGGGATGAATATTTTATAGTTTTTACGTGGTTGATTTCGGAGTCTTGTTGTTTTTCTATTTTCTGATTTGTCGATTTGTTCTTGGGGTATTATTTGTTCGGTCATTTTTCTATTTTTTCTTTGTTTTGGGGATTCTTTATGGTTTTGTGTATTGTTTTTGGTGGTGGTTGGTTTTGTGTTTTGATTTTCGGTGGGGTTATCATTTTGTTCTGTGTTTTTCAGATGTGGTTCATTTTGAATGATTTTTAATCCTGTGAAAGAATATAATTGAGTTAATTCGCGGAGTGCGTATTCTTTTGGGTAATAAGGTAATAGGTTGTTTCGATGTTGAACGATTTCTTTTTTGTTTGAGTCGGTAATTTTATATGTGACATCAGTGGGTTTTGCAATTATTTGGTATGGTCCTTTTCGAAGGGGTTGTAATTTTTTAGAAATTCCTTTTTGAGTATTAAAATTAGGTATTAAAACAAATGTTCCAATTTTTAATTCGGAGGCTGGTGTAAAACGTGAATTGATTTGTTCATTAATGTTTTGTCTTTGTAATAACTTTTTTGTTATTTTTTGATAAATTTCATTGTGTTTTTTATCTCTATTTAGAATCCATTCGGTGTGTGTACCGGAGGCTAGTTTAAGAATTTGTGGGTGATGAAAATGATCTTCATCGTGTGTATGTAAAGGTAGGTTATAACAAATTGAGTCTTTATTTGGTTGACAATAACCTTGTGCGTTTTTGTGAGAATTTGCTGTAAACATTATTGGTTTGCGTGGCTTTTGGTTAAAAACCATTTCGTATGGTGACATTCCTAAAGTTGTCGTAATTTGTGAATTATACGCTAAGGGAAATAATTTTACATCTGCTGACCATTCGGTATATTTTGTATCATTTCCGTTGATGATACATCTAAGATATTCTTGTAATGAACGGTTCATACCTTCGACTAAGCCGTTTGTCCAAGGTGCATGAGATGTACGTGGTTTGTGTTTAATGTTATGTAAATGACATAGTGTGATAATTTCATTATTTATGAATTCTGTACCGTTGTCTGTAACTAAAATTTCTGGTAGTCCGAATTTTGCTATCCAGTGTTCATAGAGTGTTGTGTAAGCGTAATAAGCGTTACAATGTGGTACTGGGTTAAGTGCTACATAATGTGTAAATGCGTCAACAATTACCATAATGTAGGAGTTTCCTTCTGATGAGGGTGAAATTGGTCCTTTAGTATCAAATGAGATACGATGATTAAAGTACAAACTTTGTCCTTTAAAATCTTGTTTTTGTGCTATTTGTTTTTGATTTGGATAAGGTTTATTTAGTTGACATACAATACAGTCATTGCATAGTACTTTTATCCAAATTGGTGCATTTGGGAAATAAAAGTTTTGTATAAAATTTGAATATGTTTTTTCTGATCCAGAGTGTCCTTTAATATTTTGTGTATGTGAAATATTAAAAGCTATAAGAATCATACTTAAAGGGAGACATGGAACTGTAGATTCATTCAGGTTATACGCTAAAAGGTCTGTATTTTCGTTAATGGTTGTGTTGTTAAATTTGCGAAAGTATCGGAGGAGTGTTTTGTTTCCTAGAATGGTTGAATCTGCTTTGATAGGTTTAGTTTTATATTTGTGCCATGATTTCAGTTGTCGAATTACTGGGTCAAGGTTTTGATATTGTTTCAGTGTTGAAATTGTAATTGTTTCTGTTGGGGGGAGAAAAATGTTTTCGATTTCTAATTTAGATAAAGGTATTGTATCAAGTGGGTCATGGAGGTCAAAAACTTGATTTATTGTGTATTTTGAATCATTTGTTTGTGGTCCTGATAAATTTATTTTATCAGTTAAATCTTCTTTTTCAATTAGTGGAAAATGGTCTTTTTTAGGCGGGTGTTGTTTTGTTCGTTTTTGTTGGGTGTTATTTTTTATCCATTGAGAATATGGGATTGGTTTGAAAGTTGATGTTCCAAGTAAATCAACTTCATAATGATTATTTTGACAATCTAAATAAAGTGGGAAATGTTGTAAACTATTTATTTGTGATTGTTCAATATCAGTTTTTACTGCATATTTGCATTCCAATCGGGGTGATGTTTCGTTTTCTGCAAGGTAGAATTTTATGTTTTTGGGTATTTCAACTGTTGTTTTTCGTGTAAGTAATTCAGGTGGTGTATTTCGACTTAAGGTGTCTGGTAATGCAAGATTTTTTCCTGCAGTCCAAACTATATGTAAGTTTGGAAATTTCATTAGAATTAGTTGAAATCTGTAAACTCGGTGGTTTGGGTTAGATTTTTGTGTAAAGAGAAAGATGATTGGTTTATGGTCTGTGAATAGAACTGTTGGATGTTTTGATCCAAGTATCAGAAATTCATATTCTGTCAGTGTATATATTATGGCTGTACATTCTCTCATTAGAGTTGAGAGTCGTAGCTCTGCTTGAGTGAATAATCGAGAATTTGCTGATATGAGGTTCATTTTATTTGTACCATTATGTGATTGTAATAGTGCTGCACCGATGCCAAAGTTCGAAGCATCGCACATTGCATAAAATGGTTGATTTGAATCTGGAATTGTGTTTGAAATTTGTTCAGTTAAAAGTTTCTTTACTTCTTCAAATCGTGTTTGATGTTCTGTGTTCCATTCAAAATTATTTTGTTGTCTAAGGATGTTATAAAATGGTCGTAGATATAATTGCATTTTATAAACATATTTACTTAAAAAGTTTAACATTCCAAGAAATTCTTGGATTTTCTTTTTATTTGTTGGTGGTTGAAGTTTTTGAATAGCGTCAATGCGTGATTTCAATGGAGTGATTGTTTTTCTTTCTATATTATGTCCTAAGAATTTAACTCTTGTCAAAAAGAAGTGTGATTTATCGGGGGCGGCCTTCAGATTTTCGTTCTGAAGTATTTGGTGATATTTTTCTAAAACATTGAACATCTCGTCTTTTGTTTGTGATTGCATAAAAACATCGTCTAAATAGGTGATTGCGTTTTTCTTGAGTATCAGTGGTCTAAAAATTTTGCTCATAAAAGCTGAAAATGCTGCTGGTCCAATGGATATTCCATAGAATAAGCGGTTGAATTCATATTGTTGGTTTCCGATAACAAATTGTGTTAAACGTCGTGATTGTTCATCTAGTGGCATTTGATTGTATGCACTATTCATATCGGCGGTTGTAAAGTATTTGCCGTTTATTTTTGTTAAAATAACTTGTATTGGTTCAATGGGCCAATTACATTTTGATTCATCTATGAGTGAATTGAGGTATCTAGCGTCGAGAACGATTTTTAATGACTCTCCTTTAGCTAGAATGATAACGGGGTTGATAAATGTGTTGCCTTTTGGTTGTTCTTCTTTATTAACTGGTGATATAATGTTGTATTGTTCTAAAATATCGAGTAATCTGTTCACTTTATCATGTAAGTGAATTGGTACTTTACTTGCTCTCTGTTTTTTGAAAACTGCGTCTGGTTTTAACGGGAGATGTAGTGATGAACTGATTTTTCCAACATCGAATTTTGATGTTGCATAGACTGATGAATATTCAATTAGCTGTTTGGCTAACTTTTCGAATTCGTCTTGTGTTATTTGTGAATGTTGGAAATTAAACATTGTTAAAAATTTCTGTTGGTCCTCTGTGTAGTTACTTATGTTGAATGTAGGTTTGAAATATGGAGTTTTTGTGAAATAATCCGTATTTCTGTTTTCGTTACTTATTATATTATTTATAGATAATTCTTCATTAAGAATTGTAGATTGGCAAATATCTAGTAATTGGAGTATATTATTTACGCGATAGGCTTTTTCGTGTATTGGTGATATTGTAGCGTTGGTTTCACAATATCCTAAAAGTCCTAAAGGTAATGTTACTTGGTAAGGTGTGTTGTTATAGACATGTAAGGAAATGATATCGGAATTCGAATTTTTCAAATATTTTATGGATGAGATTGTGATTTTGAAAAATTTGTGAATAGGTTTGAATTCAAATTCTGACATATAAAATTTTTGTTTGTTTTGTTCTTTATCATATTGGTGAACTTGTTTGATTGAAAAATTATAGATATTTCCTGATAGTGGTTTTAGGTGTTTTCTTTGTTGGTTAAATATCGGGTAGAATTTTGAAAAGAATGGTGGTTGTTTATTTAATCTTTGAAAAAATGTTAAGGATGTTTCTTTTGTTTTTGTATATTTATCTTTGATTAATATTTTACTATTTAGTATGTTAATTGTTGGTATATACTTCGAAATAAATGGTATTCCAATGATATTATATTTAATGTCAGTGATATGGAATATTTGTTTAAATGGCTTATTTAAAATTTTGCTTTGTTCCATTGTTCTGGTGGGGAGGAGAAATAATTGGATTTTTCCGTAGTTTATCAATGTTGATCCTTGTGCTGTTGCTAACTTACTGGAGGTTTCAAGAGGTGTTAGCTTTGGGTGTAAAGTTTTTATTTCATTCCATGTGGGGATGTTTATTATGTTTGATTCTGCTCCTGAATCAATTAAAAAATCTATTTCAAGGTCTGGTGGTTGAAATTCTTTGTTTCTTGGGCTTTCTAAGAGAAATGGTATTGTCCAAATTTTTTCTTTGGGTTGTTCTTTTTGTATATTTTGATAAATGTGGTTTGTATTCAAGCATTTTGTTTTGGTATTTTTATTGGTTTGATCTGTAGTGTTAATCTCGTTTGTTTCTTGCGTCGTTGGTGTGGAATTTATGGGTGTAGTGTAATAATTTTGAAGAAATTCTGATTGATTTTCATATATGTGTGATGGAAAGGGTTGTTCATATATGACAGATTCATAGTCATTTTCGACTTTTATCATATTGATAGAAAGAGTGTTTTCAGTATCACTTTCTGAATCTGATGATGTACAGTTTATTTGATTGAGTTGTAACGTATCAGTTACTGTGTCATCAATACCTGGAGGGTCTGATGTTGTTTCTGGATTAGATTGTACTTGATTAATATGTCTTTGATGTTTAGGTGTACTACTTCTGTGGCGATTATTAGAATTATTATAGTTATTATTATTCCGGTGTGGTGATTGGGAATAATTTCTATAACGATTATTATAACTTGAGTGTCGATTTTGTGAATTATTTTGCGATCTGTTTTGGTAATTATTGTTTGGTCTGTTATAGTTCGATCTATTATATGACTTATTCCTTGATTGATTGTTCGGGTAATTCTGGTTTCGGTTGTTTGAATAACTTCTATTTCGATTATAGGAGTAGTTTCTATTCCTATTGTATGATGAATTTCGTGATTGGTTGTTTGGATAGTAGTTATTTCTTGATTGGGAATTAGATCTAGAAACAAATCGTTGTGTATTTGAATTTGATCTGGAGTAGTTATTTCGACTATTTGGTCTATTGTAGTGATTTTGTGATGAATTATTCGTGTTTCTTCGTTCTGGTGATCTTCCTCTATAACTTGAGTTATATGGTGATTGATTTCTTGTATAATTTGTATTGTTCGGGAGTGGTTTTCCTGAACTGTTGTTGCTGTAAACTGTTTTGTTCGGTAGATTTTGATCTTTTTTCATGTATTGATAGAATGATTTATTTGGTTCTTTATATTTTTGAGGTTTATTTTGATTGTCTTGCTGTTTTTGTCTACATTCGGAAATACTATGTCCGTATCGTCGGCAATAATTACACCATTTTTTGAAAGATGGTTTGCCTTTAAAGTTCGGGTTCTTTTCGTAAATATTGAGTATTTCAGTGATTTTTTCAACGAGGTCTGTCTCTGATTCCTGTATATTATTAATATTAGTGGGAGTCGTTTCAATTCTATTAACGTATTGTAATTTCAGATTTTCCGTTTCTTCTAGTTTCATCGTGATTTCTGCTTGTTCTAATTTGTCTACTAGTTTTCGAAAATCTAAATCGGGTTCTCGAATTGAAGAAGGATGGGATGCTCTCTTTTTTATTGCTATTTTCCTTAATTGTGGTGTTAAGGTCATCATTAAGATTTCTGTCATCTTTGTGTTTTTATAGTCATGTGTATTTAATGAATATGCTTTTCGAACTAGTGTTTCGATTCGTACTGCTATTTGCTTGATGGTTTCGTTTGGTAATCTGCGAATTTCCTTACATAAAACTCTTTGTTGTTGTTTGTTTCTTTCGGAGTCAAACATTTTTGAAAATTCCTGTGTAAACCTTTTCCAGTTTGATTTTATTTCTAGAGGTAGTACTGAAAACCATTTTTGGGCTGCGCCATCTAAGGTTGTTTGTATTAACGCTGTGCGTCGATGTATCCAATTTTGATGTAGTGGCGTATTTATTGGTTCAGGTCCAATATTTAAAATCAGGTTTGCTGTTACTGCATTTAAATAATCTTCTACAGAGTATTCAGGGTCTGTTCCTGTGAAAACCATTAAAGGTTTGTTTGATGTTATTGATGATCCACCCATAAGGTATGGATTCATTGTCATTTGTAATGATTCTGCTGCATTTGGCATTTGAGAAAAATTTGAAAGTTGGTTTCTTGTTATTTCATGTTGTTGGAGATAATATGGGAGTGGTATTTCATTTTGCATTTGTGATGGTTGATACGAGTGTGCAGTCATTGGATTTTGTTGTTGAATTGGTTGAAAAGATTGTGTATTAATTAGATTTTGTTGTTGAATTGGTTGTTGATGTTGTGCATCTATTGGTTGTGGAGAAAAATTTCTATGATTTGTACGTGTTCTCTGTATTCCTTGTCTACGATATTCTTGAGTATTTGGTGCAAATATATCTGGTTGTAAGAAATCATCATCTGAGGATAAATAATCCATTTGATAAGATGTCTGTTTTTTATTTTTATTTTGTTGAAAAAATGGGTAATTTTCACTGTGATCCTGTGGAGGATTTGTTTGGAAATTTATTGAATTAGATTGGGTCATTGGGTTATCCCAATTTCGAGATCTTGTATATTGGTTAAAATTTCTTTGTGGTTGGTTATATGTTTTTGATGGATGTGTATAATTATAATTATGGTCTGCAAAGTTGTTTCTAGTGAATGTTTTGTGTGTTTTTGATGGTATTGTCATGGGTCTGTATGTTTGGTAATCCATATGTGAATATTTAGGGGCAACCGAAGGTTTAACGGTTGATTGTAAGGTTACCTGTGTTTGTGAAGGATTTGTATTTCTTGGTGTTGTTAAATTTGGGCGTATTGGTGAAATACTTTGTTGTGTAGTTGTTGTGTGTACAATTTCTTCATTTATGAAGTGTGATGGTGTCTGGATATCTTGTTGAGTAAGATTCCTAGTTCCATTGAGGTTTTCATTGTGTATAACTGTAGAGTTTAAACTATTATTTTGTGTATCGGGTAAAAATGTATTATAGTTTAATGGTGTCGCATCAATGGTTAATGGTATTACTTTTACATAATCTCTTATGTAAGATATTGTACTTATTGCTTGACTTGAGATTGTTTGTGGGAAGCTTATAAATGCGGGATGAGACCATTCGGGGTCCCAAACATAATCTGATTGTTCTGTGATAGCGGTATCATCGTTCGAGTTTTGGGGTCTAAAATTTTTTCTTGCTTGTGCAATTAAATCAATATTGTGTGTGAAATAATCTATTATAAACCATGCCAAAATTTTTTGTAGATCGTGTTTTGTATGTTGTGAAACGTCGTCTTTCGTGAAATTTTCTTTAATGATGTTTAAATAACTAGAGAGTAGTGTGATTTCATGTCGTACTCTTAAATGTTTAGATGTTTCTGTCGGTGAGACATTTGTTATTGGGATTTCGTTTTCTAATATCGAAATATAACTATATATTATTGCGAAAACTTCATTGGTGAATATGGAGTTTGCTCTTTGTGAGTTATGATATTGGATGCTTTTTATATATTCTGAAAAAACTTTTGAAAATTCTAAATCAAGATCGTCTGTTTGAATTGTATATTTTCTATTATTATGGTTTGGTGAGGTGAATTCTATGGAGTAGATTCCATACTGTTGTGTTATGTTGCATATATCTTTTAAGTAGTGGTCTATGATTTGTCTTTTGATTTTTACATCTGGGAACTCTGTTTTACATGGACTGATTCCGGGTTCAAATAAATTTAATAGTAAATTTTTGCAAAATATATGCTGTCCTCTATCAGTGGTTGCATCTACTATAAAAGGAAAGATTTCATCATCATCTGGACTTTCTTCACCTGGAGTGTGCGTTGAGCTCATTTTTTCGTTCGATGACTGTTAATATGTAATTATTAATGTGTCGAATTGGTTGATTCCAATTGTATAAATGTACTAGTTTGTGTTTATACTGCTTTTTTATTCTTCTTTTTCCTCTTTTTGATGAATTTGAAGTTGTTTCTGAGTCAGAAAAATATAATTGATCGTGAAGTGGGTAATTTTTATCTATTGATTCTTTTAGTTTGTAAAGTTCGTCTAAACTGTTGGTTTCTGATTCTGAAAATGCGTTTCGATTTTTTGAAAATCTTTTTCGTGTTATTTGTCTTTGTTTCGTTATTATTTTTCTTTTTAGTGTTTGTCGTTTTGTTCGAATGTATCCAACTGTTTGTGTATGAGGTGTGATTACAAGGTCGTATTTTTTGTTATCTATTTCACAATTGTGTAAAACGATTGTTTGTTTATTTCCTAGGTTTTTAAATGACATAAGGTTTAGGATGACGGATGCAAAAGGTTGTTAAATGATTTCTATTTTCCTAAACTTTTAGTTCTTACGATTTTTTGGTTAGCTTAACCTGGGTCTATTTGTTCAGGGTTGGAGAGAAAAGTATATCGATTCCGAAGAATGATTTTTTATTTTCTCGTGGCTAGTATAAGTTAAGGTGTTAACTTACTTAATCTTACTTAGGGGTAGTGATTGTGTTCAAGGGTTGGAGAATAGTAAATCGATCCACAAGGTTCAGGTATAATTAGAACGCGAGTAGTTCGTTAGATACTATTTTAAACTTACTAAGTCTAAGATTTATCCTGGGTCTGGTAAGAGGGGGGGTCAAGTGAAGGATGAATAACCGAAGTTCTTCACTATTTATCCTAATTTGAATGATTAGTTTTGTTTAAAAATTTCTATTAGTCTTAGGTCTTTAGAAAGGGTTGGGTAGTGAATCGACGTTTGAGGTCGTTAGACACTAATTAAGTGGGTGGGGGAGAACAAAGTTGTTCTGTTTGATCCAAGGATAAGCCTTGATGATCAAATTTGAAATTTAATTAAGTAGAAAATGATTTAAGATCCAAGGATAAGCCTTGATGATCTGGTTTTAAAATTAAGTGAATTTAAGTTTTAATAAATTTTTAAATGTGTGTAAAGGAAAGATTTAGTGTTTTGATGATATTAGTGGGTTTATGATTGCTGTTATGTTTTAGGTGATGGAGCTGGAACAACAGGATGATTTATGATTACTAACCATTTATTGTCATGCTACTAATTTTTATTTTTTATTTTTCAATAAATATTTTTCAAACATATTTTGTATATTACTGCAGAGTTTTAGGAAAACGATCTTAGATCTTTTTATCAATCGTTATTGTATATTAATAATTTTGTTTAGCGCCTGAAATGATTTTGAAGATTAACTTCAAGGTTTTATGTTTGCAAATGAAAATCTAAATTCATTGCCAGTAATATTCTAAATATAAAAGTTTGTTCTGGTTTTTGCCTAACTATCATATAGCTATATGGCAAGTTTCTACTTTGTCGTATGTCGTCTCTGGTTCGAGGTCTTCTTCCAATTCCGGGTAGTTCTGTTATGGTTCGGAATATTGGCTCTGATCTATTGAGTCGTAGAGACATTTCGATTAAATTATTGTCGTATAACATTTTGTAAATGTTTTTGTCTAATTTCTAATCTATTTTGGTTAATTCTAAGCTATTAAGGTCTTGTTCGAGACTTATGGTCGCACCAGATGAGTTAGGACCGAGTTGGTTAACTCATAGAGTAATTTCGGATAGGGTACACCGTCTGCTCGTCACGCTATCTTATTTTCGGCCGGATAGATTCGTGCAACTTCTTAGTCTAATACCGATCCTAATCTTACTCTTATACTATCTAGTCTCAGGTTGTTTAACTAGTCTCTGCTAGGCTCAATAGATCTAGGGTATACTGGTTTATTGCGGCTGCTGAAGTGCTCGGGAGAGTCCAACTAATTTCTAAGTTAAATTCAAATCTCTCTGGTGCTGAAATTACAAGTAACTTCAGCACTTACAAATAAGTGGGTTGTTAGTTAGATGGATCATGATTGGTTAATATTAAATACTTTACATTGGTAAAATATCTAATTTATCCAATCATAAAATGTAGTTTAGATCAGGTTCCATTTTCTTGAAATGAAGTCGTTCACGCTGGCTGTAAATGCACTTTTGACGCTCATAATGATGAGGTAAGTTTATTATATATATTTTTTTAGGAAATCTCCGAATGTGATTGTGGTTCCGGTGTGAGTCAGACATGGGGATAAGTGTTTCAAGAACCGAAGCCTATGCTTTTTCAAGCCTGAGGCAAAAAGTTCGGGGTGATTTTGAGAGTTACCTCAAAATTGAGTTAGGACTGGAGTGTAACTCATAGAGTAATTTCGGATAGGGTACACCGTCTGCTCGTCACGCTATCTTATTTTCGGCCGGATAGATTCGTGCAACTTCTTAGTCTAATACCGATCCTAATCTTACTCTTATACTATCTAGTCTCAGGTTGTTTAACTAGTCTCTGCTAGGCTCAATAGATCTAGGGTATACTGGTTTATTGCGGCTGCTGAAGTGCTCGGGAGAGTCCAACTAATTTCTAAGTTAAATTCAAATCTCTCTGGTGCTGAAATTACAAGTAACTTCAGCACTTACAAATAAGTGGGTTGTTAGTTAGATGGATCATGATTGGTTAATATTAAATACTTTACATTGGTAAAACATTTAATTTATCCAATCATAAAATATAGTTTAGATCAGGTTCCACCCATCCGGGTTTTACAGAGTTTTTTAGAACAGTTCTTTTGTAGTTCAAGGATGGATGATGGACGTTGGTATTTGGCGAACATCATTTTTCTTTTGTTTCCTTTTTGTTAAGGAAGTTCCAGGGATCTGGAATTGAGGACACAAGACGTTGTGTTCTTCTTGTGACAACGACTGAGTCTCTGCAACAGCATCAATTCTGGTTTCAGAATGGTTGGCTATGTCAGGTTTTTCTGTTCTTCGGAGAGAACTTCTTTTGTGTTTGATCTAGCTCGGGAATGGCGTGGAGATTGTGCGTGGAGGGGATGCCTGGTTACTCGGATCTGTACGTATACTTGAACATCGAGGTGGTCATTGGTCTAGTTCAATGAAGTCCTTTTCTGCGAGGTCAAGTCGTACTCTAAATCCTTTGAGTTGTGATTGTGAGCGGCATATCGATTATAGTTGGTCATTCTCTCTCGAGTGTAGTGAGGTCGTCTTGTCTTTTGATGTTCGTCCTTGGTGTTGTATTCTGATCTATATATTGCATCATGTGATTTTACATTTTATAAAACTTTTATTAATTTAATATTTTTTAATTATGATTTTTGTTAGTTGTTTTCACAAAAGCTTTTTGTTTTAGTTCGGTTATTTTGAAGAGTTACTCACCCTTGAGTAGCTCTTATTAAAAATAAAGGTGTGGTCACAAAGCGTGGATGTAGCACGGTGGGTTAGGCCGGCTATAGAGCATGCTCAGGACGTCCTTTCCTGGTGGGTTAGGCCAGGTGTGGGAGTATGATTTCATGCGGTTTTTATGAGGGGTCCTGTTATGTGACAACATTTTATGTTGGGTTTGTTGTGGTTTTACTTATGTTTTGTTGGTTATGTACTTTTTCCAAAAAGCAAATTGTTTGTGGTATGGGTTTGTCTTTTGACTTTTTTGTGTTTTATTATTTCTTTCTAAGACTTTGTAATAGTCTTCAAAAGAATAAATTATCCAGTTTTAAACTGGGTTAATCCGGTTTGGGTACCGTTGGTTTCCTTTTCTTTGTCATGCTGTTATTTTATGATTTGTGGTATTTAGTAAGCTGCGTTGGTTAGTTTTGTTTAGTATATGATTCCTTTCCAACCGGGTTAAAGGAAAGTTTGAAACTTGTTATTATTTGTTAGAGTTGTTGAGTGTGAAAACTTGAAACTGAAATTCATTATTTTAAACAATTCTTCGTGGGCGAGCTGTGCGAGTGTGGATAGAATTTCTGTGCGAATGAATGAAAATATCAAAAGGTTAGTACTGCAATTGCATTTTATTAATTTACTGCATAGAATTTGGAAATTTACTGCTAGTAATGGGGGAATTTTAAGATACAAATTTTCATCATATGTAGATTTACTGCTTTTAGGGGAAAATTTTATAAATTAATTTACTGCATTGGTATTATATTTATTTAATTGTTGGTGCAAAAGTTAAATAGGGTTTTAAATAGTTTTGAAGAAGTTTGCTATTTTTTATTTTTCTTTTGTGAATTTTTCAGATGATTGAAGATGAAGGCTAAAAATCTAAAGAAAACATGAATAAGGAATGGTGAGTTTTTCAATATTTTAATTAGTTAGTAATATTCATTTAGTTCATACTTACCTGTTAGTCGTCGGGGAAAAAACCGTGGGGGAAGATATCGTGAATTAGTTCTGAAGTTGTTAGTAGTTTAGCTAAGATGCGGATGATATTTTTAGTTTGAAGTAGTGGCCAAAGCAATTGAAGTGCCTTAATAGTGGTTAGTTCTTCAGTGCCTACTGCAAACTCATAAGGTGTGTTTTGTATTAAGTTATATAACTTGTGGTTAAATTTAGTGTTGTGGATGAATTCTAAAATTGGGATTTCTATAGGCTGTACAAACTCGTGCGGGATAAGGAAGGGTCGGGATTCTTCTGCGTTGAAGGTCTTGGTGATGGGGCAGAAAATATACATTTGGGTTATGGGGTCATAATTACGAAGAATACCATGAAGGTTAGTATTTTTAATACAATATGTGAAATTTAGGAAATACGGTGAAGTGTATTTTGAATTGATGAATTGAAAGCGATGGTGTGGTTGTCTAGAGGGTGTGTGGAGGTCAAAGTGATTTTGGATGAAACGATAGTAACTGTATGTATGTGTTTGTTTAGTTCGCAACATAATATCGTGTGAGCAGTGTAAATCTCTTTCGTGTGGTGCAAGGAAATGAAAGGTTAGTGAAAAGATTTGGAAGCGTTCTTTAAAACTTTCGTACGCTTGTGTGCTTGTTAGTGCTTCTGAAATAATGTGATCAAACTTTCGGTCGAAGATGTTTAGTGTAAATACATATGGTGTCTTGATGAAAAATTTCTCGGTGATTTGTGGGTTAGCGAAGCGATCGTCGTCTAAGAATTGATCTTGGTTAGCTCTGATGATGTTGTGATCATAGTATTCTAGTGTGTATTCGTTAGCTCTAGGTGCAGTGTGTATTTTTAGTGATTTTTTATATCCAACGTAAGTAAATTGTCTAGCGGTGAGTGGTGTAGTTAGTCGATATAGCATGTCTTTGTTTCGGTCTATATCAATGGATGTGTTAGTTAAAGGTAAGCAAAGAGGGTTAGTGAAATGATAGTATGAGGTCCAAAAGAGAGTGGGCATTAAAACGTATTCGTCTACAAAGTTGCGTGTTTCGTTAGCGTCATGAGGGGTGTTTAAGGTGTATTGTGGAAATGAGGGTAAAGTGATGGCTAAAAATTCTCTAGTGTTAGTATGTTGGGGGTGGTTGATGTATTCTCGGGCTGTTCCTGGTTTTGCTGGGAAAGGATGGTTGGGGAACTTTCTTTTAAAAGTGCGATAAGCTCTATTAGTGTTGAGTGAGGATTCAGTTGATGTGGATGATGGTGCTAATGATTCGGTATAATTTGAAGAGGGTGTAGGGGGATTGGATGAATTTGTAGTGGAGGAGATTTGGTTTATGGTCGGGGTGTTAAGGTGGTAGGGTTGTTGTTGGAGGGTAATAAAATTGTCTAGCTCTGGGGAGATTCGGGGGGTGTCTGGAGATGATTGGTCAGAATGGTATGAGGAGTAGGTTGGGGTAACTTGGGAAGCATAAGAGGGTGTAGGAGTGATTGGGTCAGGGTTATTTGATAATATGGGTTGAAAAGGAGGTTGAGAAAAATGAGAAGGGTTATGAAAATTATTGGATGGAGATGGTTCTGAGTCGGCAAATTCGTCGGGGGTTTCAATATTCGGGTTATTTAGCTGTGAAATGGAGTATAAAACTGAAATTTGTGAGTTAGTGTCGGAATTCATGCCTGATGTTACATTGCTAGATGGAAAATCGGGTGGCGGAAAAGCAAAAAGTGGTATTATTGGGATTGAAGAGGTAAGGTTGGTTGGATGGGAATTTGATCGATGGAGTGATCCAAGTTGGCGGCTCATCGTGGGCTAAAAAAATTATTATTTTGAGATTGAAAAGCGGTGGTATGGGGCTGTTCAATAATTTGTTCATAAGTATTATCATCTTGTGATGGATGTGTCATTATATGTTGGACGGGACTTTGTGATGTGGTGAGTCGAAAATTTGGATTATGTGTGATTGCTAAATTTCTAAAATTTCGCGGGGCTAGGGATAGTGGATGGTTATTTGGTAGGGGTGGTAATTGTGGTGCCGTTGGCTGTGTGTCGACATTGTTATGTTCTTCGTCGTATGTATTTTGTCGTGTTGTTATTTTTGTGTTATATTCTTTTATTTGTGCGTCTAAAAGAATTTTGTTTATAGATGTGGAAAAAATTCCAAAAAATCCTGCAAAGAGTATGCGTGCTACGCTTGCTTGTCTGTTTACTTGTGTGTGTATAGCACATGTATTGTAGATTCCTTTTAAGAGTGAGAAAAGAAATCCAATAAAGTTAAACATTGCGTATAAAATAGTCAATTTTTCTAAGATGTAGTAGGGCCATCCTAGAAAATCTAGGATCTCATTTTTGAGTGTAACAAAGCTAAAAATGTTAATTGGTGATATATCTTGGGGACGGTATTTTTCGCCGTTTAGATATATATAATCTTTTATGTCTTTAAAATATCCGCTATAGTCTTGCGTGTAGATATCGGCAAATCCTGCGGTTTCTGCAAGTTTGCGTAAGTTTTGGTCTATTGATTGTCTTTGTATAGTGTCCATTTGTGTTAATAATTCTTGGAATTGTTGTGTTCTAATGTGATGTTGAATATCTGATTTTGAATAGATTCCTATTGATTGTAAGTCTATATTTGGGTTTCGAGCAATAGCGCGAATGCTTTCTGGTGAAAATTTTTTGAGTGATTGCATTAATGTGGGATATGGAGTGAGAAGATAATATTTGTTTTCATCAGGGTTTAGTTGTACTACATTGTGGCTATTTTCTGATCCACATGGGACTGCGGTATCCCAGAAATATGTTCTTCGTGAAAGTGTATCCACGAAATGTACTTTATTCTTATAAAAGATAGGAATTCTTTTATAACATCGTTTATCTTCAAAAACGTATAGTGGTGATACTTTTTTAGTACAAGTATAAAACCATAAGATGTTTCCTTCGTAGTCTAAAAAATTTGATCTATTTACTGATAATAAGTATCCTGCGTAGGGTATTTTTAATACTGCTAGTGCAAGTGATTGTAGTATTTGTGTTCGTTCTAATTCGCATAGTTGATGTAGTGTTTCTAATTCAGAGAGTGACATTTCTTGAAAAATGCGGCTAATTGTATAGTCTAGTTTCATATCCAAATGAATATCATAGTGGATATTACCAAAATATGTAGTATTCATTAGTGATAATTCTTGTAAGCGTGTGCTTCTGGTGTCATAAGGTTTTAGATGTCCACCAGGTTGTCCGTTGCTTTTTTCAAAATTAACTGGTATATAGGATGTTCCTTCGTTTAGAGGATGACCTGTGGCGTATGGGTCGATTTTTACTTTACCAGTGGTCATGTCGAATCCTTTTTCATATTCAACTAATATTTCAGAGTATTGTGTTCTGTGAAGTGGATTCCTGTATTTACATGCAAGTTCTGTTTCTTGATATATTTGAAAACGTGTCAATTTATTTTCTATATTGTCTATGTTTCGAAAATCGGAACTTAGTTTGCGTGATGGATGGACTTGTTCATATGGAATTGATTGTATGAAATATTTTTCGTGAAATTTTATCATACGAGCGTGTATTTTTGCTACTTGAAATGTTGTACATGTGTCTTCGGGGAACCAAACAATTGTTGCTTGTGTTCTCGTTGTAGGGTCGCAATATCCTTGATCATTTTTACAAGGTAGTCGGATTCCTTGATAGATCATTGTATTATCAGATAAATCTCGTGTGAGTTGTATTTTTTCGAGTTGTATTTTCCAATCGAAAAACATTATTTCTTGGTATCCTTTATTTTTTGTGTCTGCTTTGCAGTTTGATGGGTTATTTATACCAATGTGTGGTATCCAGTGTTTATCATGTAGGTCATAGGTTAATCGTCCGTGTGCGCCGTTATACGGGTATTTTTCGTCTAGTCTTATATGTCCTTGGTGTCTTTCAAGTTGTGATTGATGTACAGAGTCTGAAAAAACTTGAAAATTAACTAATTTTCTTTGGGAGTTTTTATTTTTTGTGATGTTTAGTCTAAGTAATTCATTTTTACAATCGTCGGGATTGAGATGTAAAAGACGTTCTATATTACTTTGGTAGAATGATTCATGGTCAAGTCGGTTTTTGTTTCCGTTCGAGACTTGTGAACAATGTACTTTCTTTTCGGAAAATGTTGCTGTGAATTTATAACCTGTAACTGTTGTTGCTCGGGCTTTTGAATAGAGTGTTGCTATTATATCTGTGGTTTCTATAGCTTGTGGTTCTGTTTCACATTGTGATACCTGATTGATTGCATATTTATGTAGTGTTTTTTGTTCATTTTCTTCGCAATCGTAATGTGTTACTAATAAATCTTGTGGTCCTGTACGAGGGGAAGGGTTTATATTTTGATTTGAGGTTATTAGAAAAAGGGTTTGGAGAAAAATTAATAATTTTAGAATATACATGTGTATGATAATCCTGAGTATGGATTATAAAATGTAATGTAACCAATTGTGTTTTTAGTGTATCTGTCGTATTTGTATATTACTTCAGTAGTTATAAACGGTGGTGGTAGTGATTGAGCTGTTATGTTAGGTGGATTTAATGGGTAGGGATGTTGGGTAATATTATTTAACTTAACTGTGATTTCAAATTTTAATTGTAAACTGTTTTGTTGGAGTATTTGAATATTGTGATCACGGATATCGTTGTGAATATCTTGGCGATATTGTAATCTATTAAGTGCCCAGTTATGAAGGCGGTTACTTTCTTGATGTTGTCCAAATAGTGGTGGAGGTGCTGTGAATGTATTCCAATCTAATCTTAAAGGAATATTTATTGATGATTGTTCTCGATATCTGGCGTCGAGATTATTTGGAAAATTTAAGTTAAAGGGTAGTGGTGAAAATTGACTTATTGATGGTGTTGATGGTAGTGATAATGTTTCTGGTAGTGATGAGGATGTTGTTGTATCCGTAGAAATATCTATGGGGTCATTGACTAAATTTGGTTCACCTTGTGTGAATGAATTTGTAGTCCAATATGGCAGTCGTGATATTAGGTTTGGGGGGTTAAAGGGATTTTCACGTATCTGTTCAGATGTTGGTGTTGAACCTAAGTAGTCTGAAGGTAGACTTGAAGTGCTTCGTTGTGAAAAAAGTGTAGGAGTTTCTGGTGTGATACCAGTGGTGTTTTCTGGAGTGGTTTGTGTTGGGGATTGAGGTATATCAAAATGAACTCGGGGAGTTTGAAAATTTCTATTTCGTCGAGGATGTATAATTTGTCTATTTATTTCTGCTGTGTTTTGGTTTTGACTAAGGTTTCGTATTCTACTTAGTTCTTGTGGTAGTGTTGGGTAAAGATTATATGTTGGTTCACTTAGGGATGCTTGTCGTTGAACTGGTTCTAGTGGTTCAGATAAACGAGCGTGCCTTTCTTCAAAGGTGTATGGATTGTCTTGAAAAGAAATTCGTGTAGATGTTTGAGGGTTTTGAGTAGTTGAAGGTGGTGTTGGATTATCTTGGGATGATGTCGGTGAAGACTGATTCTGTGACTGTTGGGTAGCAATTTTTGATGGATTTTTAAATTGTTACTTTAGTGAGAGGGTTTATGTTTATTATAATATTCTTCTAAAAAAAGAATTAGAAAAATTGTTGCTAGGGCAAATGTAATGATTGCTTTCTTTATACATTTACATATTGTCAAAATGAGGGATGATAGAAATGTTATGAAAATTACAAACAATAAAAAAATATCAGTTCTACTGAAAATTGTTCGTATCATTTAGACAAGTTGTTTAAAATCGTACCTGTGGATATATTCAAGGGTTTTGGAAAGTTGGAGGAATAGTTCAATTATTGTGTAGAAAATTAAAAAAATGTTACAAAAAATTATTATGATTATTAGAAAAGATTCGATGATATCAAAAAGAAAGATTATAAAGACTTGAAGTATTGAAAAAAAATGTTTAAAATTGATAAATATTTGAGCGACTGTTTGAGAGAAAAGCATTTAAGAAATGATCTCTTTGTCGAATATTTTTTGCTGTTTGAGGCGATTTTCTAGTGTGGTCGAATTATTTATTAGTTTTTTGACAAGTGGGTTGAGTTTCGTAAAAAATTGTTGGGGGCAATTTTCATGGTGACTGGGAGGTCGTCTTTTTCTTTATTTTTGTTTGTCAAATGATCCGGGGTATGGTGAGATTTTTATACTTTAGGCTAATTAAAATCTTCATTTTGTGACTTTAGGCTAAGTTATCAAATTTGTTTTGGGGGTATTCGTGGTCTGAGTTGGGGAAATATTGTTGATCTTTGGGTTATTAGATAAGGGAGGGGTACGGTATTATGGTGATATTTATTTTAGCTGTCAAGTTGGAGTGGTTTGCTTATTTTTGACCTGGAGGTTGTAAAGTTATAGTTAGAGATGTGCCTGGAGTTCTAGATTATTCGTCTAATTGATCTTAGTTTGAGTTAGAGAAAGTGGCGGATTGGATGAATCCTATTGGTCTATTTTGAACTAGAATTATTGCGTACTTGTGAGCATGTTATTTTGAAAAATGGAAATGAAAAATGTTACGGAGGTTTCAAGATTGTGAAGTATAAAATTTTAAAATTACTTTTTAAATTCTACTTTCTTTAATATTTTAGATTGGGGGATGAACATTTTGTAGTTTTTACGTGGTTGATTTCGGAGTCTTGTTGTCTTTCTATGTTCTGATTTGTCTATTTCTTCTTGGGGTATTATTTGTTCTGTCATTTTTCTATTTTTTCTTTGTTTTGGAGATTCTTTATGGTTTTGTGTATTGTTTTTGGTAGCGATTGGTTTTGTGTTTTGATTTTCGGTGGGGTTATCATTTTGTTCTGTGTTTTTCAGATGTGGTTCGTTTTGAATAATTTTTAATCCTGTGAAAGAATATAATTGGGTTAATTCGCGGAGTGCGTATTCTTTTGGGTAATAAGGTAATAGGTTGTTTCGATGCTGAACGATTTCTTTTTTGTTTGAGTCGATAATTTTATATGTGACATCTGTGGGTTTTGCAATTATTTGATAGGGTCCTTTTCGGAGGGGTTGTAATTTTTTAGAAATTCCTTTTTGAGTATTAAAATTAGGTATTAAAACAAATGTTCCAATTTTTAAATCGGAAGCTGGTGTAAAACGTGAATTGATTTGTTTATTTATGTTTTGTCTTTGTAATAACTTTTTCGTTATTTTTTGGTAAATTTCATTGTGTTTCTTATCTCTATTTAAAATCCATTCGGTGTGTGTACCGGAGGCTAATTTAAGGATTTGTGGGTGATGAAAATGATCTTCATCGTGCGTATGTAATGGTAGGTTATAACAAATTGAGTCTTTATTTGGTTGACAATAACCTTGTGCGTTTTTATGGGAATTTGCTGTAAACATTATTGGTTTGCGTGGCTTTTGGTTGAAAACCATTTCGTATGGTGACATTCCTAAAGTTGTCGTGATTTGTGAATTATATGCTAATGGAAATAATTTTACATCTGCTGACCATTCGGTATATTTGTTATCATTTCCGTTGATGATACATCTAAGATATTCTTGTAGTGAACGGTTCATACCTTCGACTAAGCCGTTTGTCCAAGGTGCATGAGATGTACGTGGTTTGTGTTTAATGTTGTATAAATGACATAGTGTTATTATTTCATTATTTATGAATTCTGTACCATTGTCTGTGACTAAAATTTCTGGTAGTCCAAATTTTGCTATCCAGTGTTCATAAAGTGTTGTGTATGCGTAATAAGCGTTACAATGTGGTACTGGGTTAAGTGCTACATAATGTGTAAATGCGTCAACAATTACCATAATGTAGGAGTTTCCTTCTGATGAGGGTGAAATTGGTCCTTTAGTATCAAATGAGATACGATGATTAAAGTATAAACTTTGTCCTTTAAAATCTTGTTTTTGTGCTATTTGTTTTTGATTTGGGTAAGGTTTATTTAATTGACATACTATACAATCATTGCATAGTACTTTTATCCAAATTGGTGCATTTGGGAAGTAAAAATTTTGTATAAAATTTGAATATGTTTTCTCTGATCCAGAGTGTCCTTTAATGTTTTGTGTATGTGAAATATTAAAAGCTATAAGAATCATACTTATAGGGAGACAGGGAACTGTAGATTCATTAAGGTTGTACTCTAAAAGGTCTGTATTTTCGTTAATTGTTGTATTGTTAAACTTGCGAAAGTATCGGAGGAGTGTTTTGTTTCCTAGAATGGTTGAATCTGCTTTGATAGGTTTAGTTTTATATTTGTGCCATGATTTTAGTTGTCGAATTACTGGGTCAAGGTTTTGATATTGTTTCAGTGTTGAAATTGTAATTGTTTCTGTTGGGGGGAGAAAAATGTTTTCGATTTCTAATTTAGATAATGGTATTGTATCAAGTGGGTCGTGAAGGTCAAAAACTTGATTTATTGTGTATTTTGAATCATTTGTTTGTGGTCCTGATAAATTTATTTTATCAGTTAAATCTTCTTTTTCAATTAGTGGAAAATGGTCTTTTTTAGGTAGGTGTTGTTTTGTTCGTTTTTGTTGGGTGTTATTTTTTATCCATTGAGAATATGGAATTGGTTTAAAAGTTGATGTTCCAAGTAGGTCAACTTCATAATGATTATTTTGACAATCTAAATAAAGTGGGAAATGTTGTAAATTATTTATTTGTGATTGTTCAATATCAGTTTTTACTGCATATTTGCATTCTAATCGAGGTGATGTTTCGTTTTCTGCAAGGTAGAATTTTATATTTTTGGGTATTTCAACTGTTGTTTTTCGTGTAAGTAATTCAGGTGGTGTATTTCGACTTAAGGTGTCTGGTAATGCAAGATTTTTTCCTGCAGTCCAAACTATATGTAAGTTTGGAAATTTCATTAGAATTAGTTGAAATCTGTAAACTCGGTGGTTTGGGTTAGATTTCTGTGTAAAAAGAAAGATGATTGGTTTGTGGTCTGTGAACAAAACTGTGGGATGTTTTGATCCAAGTATCAGAAATTCATATTCTGTAAGTGTATATATTATGGCTGTACATTCTCTCATTAGAGTTGAGAGTCGTAGCTCTGCTTGAGTGAATAATCGAGAATTTGCTGATATGAGGTTCATTTTATTTGTACCATTATGTGATTGTAATAATGCTGCGCCGATGCCAAAGTTCGAAGCATCGCACATTGCATAAAATGGTTGATCAGGGTCTGGAATTGTGTTTGAAATTTGTTCAGTTAAAAGTTTCTTTATTTCTTCGAATCGTGTTTGATGTTCTGTATTCCATTCAAAGTTGTTTTGTTGTCTAAGGATGTTATAAAATGGTCGTAGGTATAATTGCATTTTATAAACATATTTACTTAAAAAGTTTAACATTCCAAGGAACTCTTGGATTTTCTTTTTATTTGTTGGTGGTTGAAGTTTTTGAATAGCGTCAATGCGTGATTTCAGTGGAGTGATTGTTTTTCTTTCTATATTATGTCCTAAGAATTTAACTCTAGTCAAAAAGAAGTGTGATTTATCGGGGGCGGCCTTCAGATTTTCGTTCTGAAGTATTTGGTGATATGTTTCTAAAACTTTGAACATTTCGTCTTTTGTTTGTGATTGCATAAAAACATCGTCTAAATAGGTGATTGCGTTTTTCTTGAGTATTAGTGGTCTAAAAATTTTGCTCATAAAGGCTGAAAATGCTGCTGGTCCTATGGATATTCCATAGAATAAGCGGTTGAATTCATATTGTTGGTTTCCGATAACAAATTGTGTTAAACGTCGTGATTGTTCATCTAGTGGCATTTGATTGTATGCACTATTCATGTCGGCGGTTGTGAAGTATTTGCCGTTTATTTTTGTTAAAATAACTTGTATTGGTTCAATGGGCCAATTACATTTTGATTCATCTATGAGTGAATTGAGGTATCTAGCATCGAGAACGATTTTTAACGATTCTCCTTTAGCTAGAATGATAACGGGGTTGATGAATGTGTTGCCTTTTGGTTGTTCTTCTTTATTAACCGGTGATATAATGTTGTATTGCTCTAAAATATCGAGTAATCTGTTTACTTTATCATGTAAGTGAATTGGTACTTTACTTGCTCTTTGTTTTTTGAAAACTGCGTCTGGTTTTAATGGGAGATGTAGTGATGAACTGATTTTGCCAACATCGAATTTTGATGTTGCATAGACTGATGAATATTGAATTAGCTGTTTGGCTAACTTTTCAAATTCGTCTTGTGTTATTTGTGAATGTTGGAAATTAAACATTGTTAAAAATTTCTGTTGGTCCTCTGTGTAGTTACTGATGTTGAATGTAGGTTTGAAATATGGAGTTTTTGTGAAATAATCCGTATTTCTGTTTTCGTTACTTATTATATTATTTATAGATAATTCTTCATTAAGAATTGTAGATTGGCAAATATCTAGTAATTGGAGTATATTATTTACGCGATAGGCTTTTTCGTGTATTGGTGATATTGTTGCGTTGGTTTCACAATATCCTAAAAGTCCTAATGGTAATGTTACTTGGTAAGGTGTGTTGTTATAGACATGTAAGGAGATGATATCTGAATTCGAATTTTTCAAATATTTTATTGAAGAGATTGTGATTTTGAAAAATTTATGAATCGGTTTGAATTCAAAATCTGACATATAAAATTTTTGTTTGTTTTGTGCTTTATCATATTGGTGAACTTGTTTGATTGAAAAATTATAGATGTTTCCTGATAGTGGTTTCAGGTGTTTTCTTTGTTGGTTAAATATCGGATAAAATTTTGAAAAGAATGGTGGTTGTTTATTCAATCTTTGAAAAAATGTTAAGGATGTTTCTTTTGTTTTTGTATATTTATCTTTGATTAATATTTTACTATTTAGTATGTTAATTGTTGGTATATACTTTGAAATAAATGGTATTCCAATGATATTATATTTAATATCGGTGATATGGAATATTTGTTTAAATGGCTTATTTAAAATTTTACTTTGTTCCATTGTTCTGGTAGGGAGGAGAAATAATTGGATTTTTCCGTAGTTTATCAATGTTGATCCTTGTGCTGTCGCTAGTTTGCTGGAGGTTTCAAGAGGTGTTAGCTTTGGGTGTAAGATTTTTATTTCATTCCATGTGGGAATGTTTATTATGTTTGATTCTGCTCCTGAATCAATTAAAAAATCTATTTCAAGGTCTGGTGGTTGAAATTCTTTATTTCTTGGGCTTTCTAAGAGAAATGGTATTGTCCAAATTTTTTCTTTGGGTTGTTCTTTTTGTATATTTTGATAAATGTGGTTTGTATTCAAGCATTTTGTTTTGGTATTTTTATTGGTTTGATTTGTAGTGTTTATCTCATTTGTTTCTTGCGTCGTTGGTGTGGAATTTATGGGTGTAGTGTAATGATTTTGAAGAATTTGTGATTGATTTTCATATATATGTGATGGAAAGGGTTGTTCATATATGACAGATTCATAGTCATTTTCGACTTTTATCATATTGATATCAAGAGTGTTTTCAGTATCACTTTCTGAATCTGATGATGTACAGTTTATTTGATTGAGTTGTAACGTATCAGTTACTGTGTCATCAATACCTGGAGGGTCTGATGTTGTTTCTGGGTTAGCTTGTACTTGATTGATTTGTCTTTGATGTTTAGGTGTACTGCTTCTGTGACGATTATTAGAGTTATTGTAGTGATTATTATTTCGGTGTGGTGATTGGGAATAATTTCGATAGCGATTATTATAACTTGGGTGTCGGTTTTGTGAATTATTTCGCGATCTGTTTTGGTAATTATTGTTTGGTCTGTTATAGTTCGATCTATTATATGAGTTATTCCTTGATCGGTTGTTCGGGTAATTCTGGTTTCGGTTGTTTGAATAACTTCTGTTTCGATTATAGGAGTAGTTTCTATTCCTATTGTATGATGAATTTCGTGATTGGTTGTTTGGATAATAGTTATTTCTTGATTGAGAATTAGATCTAGAAACAAATCGTTGTGTATTTGAATTTGATCTGGAGTAGTTATTTCGACTATTTGGTCTATTGTAGTGATTTTGTGATGAATTATACGTGTTTCTTCGTTCTGGTGATCTTCCTCTATAACTTGAGTTATATGGAGATTGATTTCTTGTATAGCTTGTATTGTTTGGGAGTGGTTTTCCTGAACTGTTGTTGCTGTATACATTTTTGTTTGGTAGGTTTTGATCTTTTTTCATGTATTGATAAAATGATTTATTTGGTTCTTTGTATTTTTGAGGTTTATTTTGACTATCTTGTTGTTTTTGTCTACATTCGGAAATACTATGTCCGTATCGTCGGCAATAATTACACCATTTTTTGAAAGATGGTTTGCCTTTAAAGTTCGGGTTCTTTTCGTAAATATTGAGTATTTCAGTGATTTTTTCAACGAGATCTGTTTCTGATTCTTGTATATTATTAATATTAGTGGGAGTCGTTTCAATTTTGTTAACGTATTGTAATTTCAGATTTTCCGTTTCTTCTAATTTCATTGTGATTTCTGCTTGTTCTAGTTTGTCTACTAGTTTTCTAAAATCTAAATCGGGTTCTCGAATTGAAGAAGGATGTGATGCTCTCTTTTTTATTGCTATTTTCCTTAATTGTGGTGTTAAGGTCATCATTAAGATTTCTGTCATCTTAGTGTTTTTAT
Organism: Symsagittifera roscoffensis; assembly: GCF_963678635.1. Taxonomy (NCBI): domain Eukaryota; kingdom Metazoa; phylum Xenacoelomorpha; order Acoela; family Convolutidae; genus Symsagittifera; species Symsagittifera roscoffensis. The sequence goes on from NC_087067.1 coordinate 44,442,122, forward strand.
AGTCATGTGTATTTAGTGAATATGCTTTTCGAACTAGTGTTTCGATTCTTACTGCTATTTGCTTGATGGTTTCGTTTGGTAATCTGCGAATTTCATTACATAAAACTCTTTGTTGTTGTTTGTTTCTTTCGGAGTCAAACATTTTTGAAAATTCTTGTGTAAATCTTTTCCAGTTTGATTTTATTTCTTGAGGTAGTACTGAAAACCATTTTTGGGCTGCGCCCTCTAAGGTTGTTTGTATCAACGCTGTGCGTCGATGTATCCAGTTTTGATGTAGTGGCGTGTTAATTGGTTCAGGTCCAATATTTAAAATTAAATTTGCTGTTACTGCATTTAAGTAATCTTCTACAGAGTATTCAGGGTCTGTTCCTGTGAAAACCATTAAGGGTTTATTTGATGTTATTGATGATCCACCCATAAGGTATGGATTCATTGTCATTTGTAATGATTCAGCTGCATTTGGCATTTGAGAAAAATTTGAAAGTTGGTTTCTTGTTATTTCATGTTGTTGAAGATAATACGGGAGTGGTATTTCATTTTGCATTTGTGATGGTTGATACGAGTGTGTAGTCATTGGATTTTGTTGTTGAATTGGTTGAAAAGATTGTATATTAATTGGATTTGGTTGTTGAATTGGTTGTTGATATTGTGCATCTATTGATTGTGGAGAAAAATTTCTATGGTTTGTACGTGTTTTCTGTATTCCTTGTCTACGATATTCTTGAGTATTTGGTGCAAATATATCTGGTTGTAAGAAATCTTCATCTGAGGATAAATAATCCATTTGATAAGATGTTTGTTTTTTATTTTTATTTTGTTGAAAAAATGGGTAATTTTCACTGCGATCCTGTGGAGGATTTGGTTGAAAATTTGTGGAATTATATTGGGCCGTTGGGTTATCCCAGTTTCGAGGTTTTGTATATTGATTAAAATTTCTTTGTGGTTTATAATTTGTTTTTGATGGATGTGTATAATTATAATTATGGTCTGCAAAGTTGTTTCTAGTGAATGTTTTGCGTGTTTTTGATGGTATTGTCATGGGTTTGTATGTTTGGTAATCCATATGTGAATATTTAGGGGCAACCGAAGGTTTAACGGTTGATTGTAAGGTTACCTGTGTTTGTGAAGGATTTGTATTTCTTGGTGTTGTTAAATTTGGGCGTATTGGTGAAATACTTTGTTGTGTAGTTGTTGTGTGTACAATTTCTTCATTTATGAAGTGTGATGGTGTCTGTATATCTTGTTGAGTAAGATTCCTAGTTCCATTGAGGTTTTCATTGTGTATGACTGTAGAGTTTAAACTATTATTTTGTGTATCGGGTAAAAATGTATTATAGTTTAATGGTGTTGCATCAATTGTTAATGGTATTACTCTTACATAATCTCTTATGTAAGATATTGTACCTATTGCTTGACTTGAGATTGATTGTGGAAAGTTTATAAATACGGGATGAGACCATTCGGGGTCCCAAACATAATCTGATTGTTCTGTGATAGCTGTATCATCGTTCGAGTTTTGGGGTCTAAAATTTTTTCTTGCTTGTGCAATTAAATCAATATTGTGTGTAAAATAATCTATTATGAACCATGCTAAAATTTTTTGTAAATCGTGTTTGGTATGTTGTGAAACGTCGTCTTTCGTGAAATTTTCTTTAATGATGTTTAAATAACTAGAGAGTAGTGTGATTTCATGTCGTACTCTTAAATGTTTAGATGTTTCTGTCGGTGAGACATTTGTTAATGGGAGTTCATTTTCTAATATCGAAATATAACTATATATTAGTGCGAAAACTTCATTGGTGAAAATGGAGTTTGCTCTTTGTGAGTTATGGTATTGTATGCTTTTTATATATTCTGAAAAAACTTTTGAAAATTCTAAATCAAGGTCGTCTGTTTGAATAGTGTATGTTCTATTATTATGGTTTGGGGAAGTGAATTCTATAGAGTAGATTCCAT
>NC_087067.1:44444277-44525228 GCF_963678635.1 Symsagittifera roscoffensis
GAGTTAGGACTGGAGTGTAACTCATAGAGTAATTTCGGATAGGGTACACCGTCTGCTCGTCACGCTATCTTATTTTCGGCCGGATAGATTCGTGCAACTTCTTAGTCTAATACCGATCCTAATCTTACTCTTATACTATCTAGTCTCAGGTTGTTTAACTAGTCTCTGCTAGGCTCAATAGATCTAGGGTATACTGGTTTATTGCGGCTGCTGAAGTGCTCGGGAGAGTCCAACTAATTTCTAAGTTAAATTCAAATCTCTCTGGTGCTGAAATTACAAGTAACTTCAGCACTTACAAATAAGTGGGTTGTTAGTTAGATGGATCATGATTGGTTAATATTAAATACTTTACATTGGTAAAACATTTAATTTATCCAATCATAAAATATAGTTTAGATCAGGTTCCACCCATCCGGGTTTTACAGAGTTTTTTAGAACAGTTCTTTTGTAGTTCAAGGATGGATGATGGACGTTGGTATTTGGCGAACATCATTTTTCTTTTGTTTCCTTTTTGTTAAGGAAGTTCCAGGGATCTGGAATTGAGGACACAAGACGTTGTGTTCTTCTTGTGACAACGACTGAGTCTCTGCAACAGCATCAATTCTGGTTTCAGAATGGTTGGCTATGTCAGGTTTTTCTGTTCTTCGGAGAGAACTTCTTTTGTGTTTGATCTAGCTCGGGAATGGCGTGGAGATTGTGCGTGGAGGGGATGCCTGGTTACTCGGATCTGTACGTATACTTGAACATCGAGGTGGTCATTGGTCTAGTTCAATGAAGTCCTTTTCTGCGAGGTCAAGTCGTACTCTAAATCCTTTGAGTTGTGATTGTGAGCGGCATATCGATTATAGTTGGTCATTCTCTCTCGAGTGTAGTGAGGTCGTCTTGTCTTTTGATGTTCGTCCTTGGTGTTGTATTCTGATCTATATATTGCATCATGTGATTTTACATTTTATAAAACTTTTATTAATTTAATATTTTTTAATTATGATTTTAGTTAGTTGTTTTCACAAAAGCTTTTTGTTTTAGTTCGGTTATTTTGAAGAGTTACTCACCCTTGAGTAGCTCTTATTAAAAATAAAGGTGTGGTCACAAAGCGTGGATGTAGCACGGTGGGTTAGGCCGGCTATAGAGCATGCTCAGGACGTCCTTTCCTGGTGGGTTAGGCCAGGTGTGGGAGTATGATTTCATGCGGTTTTTATGAGGGGTCCTGTTATGTGACAACATTTTATGTTGGGTTTGTTGTGGTTTTACTTATGTTTTGTTGGTTATGTACTTTTTCCAAAAAGCAAATTGTTTGTGGTATGGGTTTGTCTTTTGACTTTTTTGTGTTTTATTATTTCTTTCTAAGACTTTGTAATAGTCTTCAAAAGAATAAATTATCCAGTTTTAAACTGGGTTAATCCGGTTTGGGTACCGTTGGTTTCCTTTTCTTAGTCATGCTGTTATTTTATGATTTGTGGTATTTAGTAAGCTGCGTTGGTTAGTTTTGTTTAGTATATGATTCCTTTCCAACCGGGTTAAAGGAAAGTTTGAAACTTGTTATTATTTGTTAGAGTTGTTGAGTGTGAAAACTTGAAACTGAAATTCATTATTTTAAACAATTCTTCGTGGGCGAGCTGTGCGAGTGTGGATAGAATTTCTGTGCGAATGAATGAAAATATCAAAAGGTTAGTACTGCAATTACATTTTATTAATTTACTGCATAGAATTTGGAAATTTACTGCTAGTAATGGGGGAATTTTAAGATACAAATTTTCATCATATGTAGATTTACTGCTTTTAGGGGAAAATTTTATAAATTAATTTACTGCATTGGTATTATATTTATTTAATTGTTGGTGCAAAAGTTAAATAGGGTTTTAAATAGTTTTGAAGAAGTTTGCTATTTTTTATTTTTCTTTTGTGAATTTTTCAGATGATTGAAGATGAAGGCTAAAAATCTAAAGAAAACATGAATAAGGAATGGTGAGTTTTTCAATATTTTAATTAGTTAGTAATATTCATTTAGTTCATACTTACCTGTTAGTCGTCGGGGAAAAAACCGTGGGGGAAGATATCGTGAATTAGTTCTGAAGTTGTTAGTAGTTTAGCTAAGATGCGGATGATATTTTTAGTTTGAAGTAGTGGCCAAAGCAATTGAAGTGCCTTAATAGTGGTTAGTTCTTCAGTGCCTACTGCAAACTCATAAGGTGTGTTTTGGATTAAGTTATATAACTTGTGGTTAAATTTAGTGTTGTGGATGAATTCTAAAATGGGGATTTCTATAGGCTGTACAAACTCGTGCGGGATAAGGAAGGGTCGGGATTCTTCTGCGTTGAAGGTCTTGGTGATGGGGCAGAAAATATACATTTGGGTTATGGGGTCATAATTACGAAGAATACCATGAAGGTTAGTATTTTTAATACAATATGTGAAATTTAGGAAATACGGTGAAGTGTATTTTGAATTGATGAATTGAAAGCGATGGTGTGGTTGTCTAGAGGGTGTGTGGAGGTCAAAGTGATTTTGGATGAAACGATAGTAACTGTATGTATGTGTTTGTTTAGTTCGCAACATAATATCGTGTGAGCAGTGTAAATCTCTTTCGTGTGGTGCAAGGAAATGAAAGGTTAGTGAAAAGATTTGGAAGCGTTCTTTAAAACTTTCGTACGCTTGTGTGCTTGTTAGTGCTTCTGAAATAATGTGATCAAACTTTCGGTCGAAGATGTTTAGTGTAAATACATATGGTGTCTTGATGAAAAATTTCTCGGTGATTTGTGGGTTAGCGAAGCGATCGTCGTCTAAGAATTGATCTTGGTTAGCTCTGATGATGTTGTGATCATAGTATTCTAGTGTGTATTCGTTAGCTCTAGGTGCAGTGTGTATTTTTAGTGATTTTTTATATCCAACGTAAGTAAATTGTCTAGCGGTGAGTGGTGTAGTTAGTCGATATAGCATGTCTTTGTTTCGGTCTATATCAATGGATGTGTTAGTTAAAGGTAAGCAAAGAGGGTTAGTGAAATGATAGTATGAGGTCCAAGAGAGAGTGGGCATTAAAACGTATTCGTCTACAAAGTTGCGTGTTTCGTTAGCGTCATGAGGGGTGTTTAAGGTGTATTGTGGAAATGAGGGTAAAGTGATGGCTAAAAATTCTCTAGTGTTAGTATGTTGGGGGTGGTTGATGTATTCTCGGGCTGTTCCTGGTTTTGCTGGGAAAGGATGGTTGGGGAACTTTCTTTTAAAAGTGCGATAAGCTCTATTAGTGTTGAGTGAGGATTCAGTTGATGTGGATGATGGTGCTAATGATTCGGTATAATTTGAAGAGGGTGTAGGGGGATTGGATAAATTTGTAGTGGAGGAGATTTGGTTTATGGTCGGGGTGTTAAGGTGGTAGGGTTGTTGTTGGAGGGTAATAAAATTGTCTAGCTCTGGGGAGATTCGGGGGGTGTCTGGAGATGATTGGTCAGAATGGTATGAGGAGTAGGTTGGGGTAACTTGGGAAGCATAAGAGGGTGTAGGAGTGATTGGGTCAGGGTTATTTGATAATATGGGTTGAAAAGGAGGTTGAGAAAAATGAGAAGGGTTATGAAAATTATTGGATGGAGATGGTTCTGAGTCGGCAAATTCGTCGGGGGTTTCAATATTCGGGTTATTTAGCTGTGAAATGGAGTATAAAACTGAAATTTGTGAGTTAGTGTCGGAATTCATGCCTGATGTTACATTGCTAGATGGAAAATCGGGTGGCGGAAAAGCAAAAAGTGGTATTATTGGGATTGAAGAGGTAAGGTTGGTTGGATGGGAATTTGATCGATGGAGTGATCCAAGTTGGCGGCTCATCGTGGGCTAAAAAAATTATTATTTTGAGATTGAAAAGCGGTGGTATGGGGCTGTTCAATAATTTGTTCATAAGTATTATCATCTTGTGATGGATGTGTCATTATATGTTGGACGGGACTTTGTGATGTGGTGAGTCGAAAATTTGGATTATGTGTGATTGCTAAATTTCTAAAATTTCGCGGGGCTAGGGATAGTGGATGGTTATTTGGTAGGGGTGGTAATTGTGGTGCCGTTGGCTGTGTGTCGACATTGTTATGTTCTTCGTCGTATGTATTTTGTCGTGTTGTTATTTTTGTGTTATATTCTTTTATTTGTGCGTCTAAAAGAATTTTGTTTATAGATGTGGAAAAAATTCCAAAAAATCCTGCAAAGAGTATGCGTGCTACGCTTGCTTGTCTGTTTACTTGTGTGTGTATAGCACATGTATTGTAGATTCCTTTTAAGAGTGAGAAAAGAAATCCAATAAAGTTAAACATTGCGTATAAAATAGTCAATTTTTCTAAGATGTAGTAGGGCCATCCTAGAAAATCTAGGATCTCATTTTTGAGTGTAACAAAGCTAAAAATGTTAATTGGTGATATATCTTGGGGACGGTATTTTTCGCCGTTTAGATATATATAATCTTTTATGTCTTTAAAATATCCGCTATAGTCTTGCGTGTAGATATCGGCAAATCCTGCGGTTTCTGCAAGTTTGCGTAAGTTTTGGTCTATTGATTGTCTTTGTATAGTGTCCATTTGTGTTAATAATTCTTGGAATTGTTGTGTTCTAATGTGATGTTGAATATCTGATTTTGAATAGATTCCTATTGATTGTAAGTCTATATTTGGGTTTCGAGCAATAGCGCGAATGCTTTCTGGTGAAAATTTTTTGAGTGATTGCATTAATGTGGGATATGGAGTGAGAAGATAATATTTGTTTTCATCAGGGTTTAGTTGTACTACATTGTGGCTATTTTCTGATCCACATGGGACTGCGGTATCCCAGAAATATGTTCTTCGTGAAAGTGTATCCACGAAATGTACTTTATTCTTATAAAAGATAGGAATTCTTTTATAACATCGTTTATCTTCAAAAACGTATAGTGGTGATACTTTTTTAGTACAAGTATAAAACCATAAGATGTTTCCTTCGTAGTCTAAAAAATTTGATCTATTTCCTGATAATAAGTATCCTGCGTAGGGTATTTTTAATACTGCTAGTGCAAGTGATTGTAGTATTTGTGTTCGTTCTAATTCGCATAGTTGATGTAGTGTTTCTAATTCAGAGAGTGACATTTCTTGAAAAATGCGGCTAATTGTATAGTCTAGTTTCATATCCAAATGAATATCATAGTGGATATTACCAAAATATGTAGTATTCATTAGTGATAATTCTTGTAAGCGTGTGCTTCTGGTGTCATAAGGTTTTAGATGTCCACCAGGTTGTCCGTTGCTTTTTTCAAAATTAACTGGTATATAGGATGTTCCTTCGTGTAGAGGATGACCTGTGGCGTATGGGTCGATTTTTACTTTACCAGTGGTCATGTCGAATCCTTTTTCATATTCAACTAATATTTCAGAGTATTGTGTTCTGTGAAGTGGATTCCTGTATTTACATGCAAGTTCTGTTTCTTGATATATTTGAAAACGTGTCAATTTATTTTCTATATTGTCTATGTTTCGAAAATCGGAACTTAGTTTGCGTGATGGATGGACTTGTTCATATGGAATTGATTGTATGAAATATTTTTCGTGAAATTTTATCATACGAGCGTGTATTTTTGCTACTTGAAATGTTGTACATGTGTCTTCGGGGAACCAAACAATTGTTGCTTGTGTTCTCGTTGTAGGGTCGCAATATCCTTGATCATTTTTACAAGGTAGTCGGATTCCTTGATAGATCATTGTATTATCAGATAAATCTCGTGTGAGTTGTATTTTTTCGAGTTGTATTTTCCAATCGAAAAACATTATTTCTTGGTATCCTTTATTTTTTGTGTCTGCTTTGCAGTTTGATGGGTTATTTATACCAATGTGTGGTATCCAGTGTTTATCATGTAGGTCATAGGTTAATCGTCCGTGTGCGCCGTTATACGGGTATTTTTCGTCTAGTCTTATATGTCCTTGGTGTCTTTCAAGTTGTGATTGATGTACAGAGTCTGAAAAAACTTGAAAATTAACTAATTTTCTTTGGGAGTTTTTATTTTTTGTGATGTTTAGTCTAAGTAATTCATTTTTACAATCGTCGGGATTGAGATGTAAAAGACGTTCTATATTACTTTGGTAGAATGATTCATGGTCAAGTCGGTTTTTGTTTCCGTTCGAGACTTGTGAACAATGTACTTTCTTTTCGGAAAATGTTGCTGTGAATTTATAACCTGTAACTGTTGTTGCTCGGGCTTTTGAATAGAGTGTTGCTATTATATCTGTGGTTTCTATAGCTTGTGGTTCTGTTTCACATTGTGATACCTGATTGATTGCATATTTATGTAGTGTTTTTTGTTCATTTTCTTCGCAATCGTAATGTGTTACTAATAAATCTTGTGGTCCTGTACGAGGGGAAGGGTTTATATTTTGATTTGAGGTTATTAGAAAAAGGGTTTGGAGAAAAATTAATAATTTTAGAATATACATGTGTATGATAATCCTGAGTATGGATTATAAAATGTAATGTAACCAATTGTGTTTTTAGTGTATCTGTCGTATTTGTATATTACTTCAGTAGTTATAAACGGTGGTGGTAGTGATTGAGCTGTTATGTTAGGTGGATTTAATGGGTAGGGATGTTGGGTAATATTATTTAACTTAACTGTGATTTCAAATTTTAATTGTAAACTGTTTTGTTGGAGTATTTGAATATTGTGATCACGGATATCGTTGTGAATATCTTGGCGATATTGTAATCTATTAAGTGCCCAGTTATGAAGGCGGTTACTTTCTTGATGTTGTCCAAATAGTGGTGGAGGTGCTGTGAATGTATTCCAATCTAATCTTAAAGGAATATTTATTGATGATTGTTCTCGATATCTGGCGTCGAGATTATTTGGAAAATTTAAGTTAAAGGGTAGTGGTGAAAATTGACTTATTGATGGTGTTGATGGTAGTGATAATGTTTCTGGTAGTGATGAGGATGTTGTTGTATCCGTAGAAATATCTATGGGGTCATTGACTAAATTTGGTTCACCTTGTGTGAATGAATTTGTAGTCCAATATGGCAGTCGTGATGTTAGGTTTGGGGGGTTAAAGGGATTTTCACGTATCTGTTCAGATGTTGGTGTTGAACCTAAGTAGTCTGAAGGTAGACTTGAAGTGCTTCGTTGTGAAAAAAGTGTAGGAGTTTCTGGTGTGATACCAGTGGTGTTTTCTGGAGTGGTTTGTGTTGGGGATTGAGGTATATCAAAATGAACTCGGGGAGTTTGAAAATTTCTATTTCGTCGAGGATGTATAATTTGTCTATTTATTTCTGCTGTGTTTTGGTTTTGACTAAGGTTTCGTATTCTACTTAGTTCTTGTGGTAGTGTTGGGTAAAGATTATATGTTGGTTCACTTAGGGATGCTTGTCGTTGAACTGGTTCTAGTGGTTCAGATAAACGAGCGTGCCTTTCTTCAAAGGTGTATGGATTGTCTTGAAAAGAAATTCGTGTAGATGTTTGAGGGTTTTGAGTAGTTGAAGGTGGTGTTGGATTATCTTGGGATGATGTCGGTGAAGACTGATTCTGTGACTGTTGGGTAGCAATTTTTGATGGATTTTTAAATTGTTACTTTAGTGAGAGGGTTTATGTTTATTATAATATTCTTCTAAAAAAAGAATTAGAAAAATTGTTGCTAGGGCTATACATCCTTGCTTTCTTTATACATTTACATATTGTCAAAATGAGGGATGATAGAAATGTTATGAAAATTACAAACAATAAAAAAATATCAGTTCTACTGAAAATTGTTCGTATCATTTAGACAAGTTGTTAAAATCGTACCTGTGGATATATTCAAGGGTTTTGGAAAGTTGGAGGAATAGTTCAATTATTGTGTAGAAAATTAAAAAAATGTTACAAAAAATTATTATGATTATTAGAAAAGATTCGATGATATCAAAAAGAAAGATTATAAAGACTTGAAGTATTGAAAAAAAATGTTTAAAATTGATAAATATTTGAGCGACTGTTTGAGAGAAAAGCATTTAAGAAATGATCTCTTTGTCGAATATTTTTTGCTGTTTGAGGCGATTTTCTAGTGTGGTCGAATTATTTATTAGTTTTTTGACAAGTGGGTTGAGTTTCGTAAAAAATTGTTGGGGGCAATTTTCATGGTGACTGGGAGGTCGTCTTTTTCTTTATTTTTGTTTGTCAAATGATCCGGGGTATGGTGAGATTTTTATACTTTAGGCTAATTAAAATCTTCATTTTGTGACTTTAGGCTAAGTTATCAAATTTGTTTTGGGGGTATTCGTGGTCTGAGTTGGGGAAATATTGTTGATCTTTGGGTTATTAGATAAGGGAGGGGTACGGTATTATGGTGATATTTATTTTAGCTGTCAAGTTGGAGTGGTTTGCTTATTTTTGACCTGGAGGTTGTAAAGTTATAGTTAGAGATGTGCCTGGAGTTCTAGATTATTCGTCTAATTGATCTTAGTTTGAGTTAGAGAAAGTGGCGGATTGGATGAATCCTATTGGTCTATTTTGAACTAGAATTATTGCGTACTTGTGAGCATGTTATTTTGAAAAATGGAAATGAAAAATGTTACGGAGGTTTCAAGATTGTGAAGTATAAAATTTTAAAATTACTTTTTAAATTCTACTTTCTTTAATATTTTAGATTGGGGGATGAACATTTTGTAGTTTTTACGTGGTTGATTTCGGAGTCTTGTTGTCTTTCTATGTTCTGATTTGTCTATTTCTTCTTGGGGTATTATTTGTTCTGTCATTTTTCTATTTTTTCTTTGTTTTGGAGATTCTTTATGGTTTTGTGTATTGTTTTTGGTAGCGATTGGTTTTGTGTTTTGATTTTCGGTGGGGTTATCATTTTGTTCTGTGTTTTTCAGATGTGGTTCGTTTTGAATAATTTTTAATCCTGTGAAAGAATATAATTGGGTTAATTCGCGGAGTGCGTATTCTTTTGGGTAATAAGGTAATAGGTTGTTTCGATGCTGAACGATTTCTTTTTTGTTTGAGTCGATAATTTTATATGTGACATCTGTGGGTTTTGCAATTATTTGATAGGGTCCTTTTCGGAGGGGTTGTAATTTTTTAGAAATTCCTTTTTGAGTATTAAAATTAGGTATTAAAACAAATGTTCCAATTTTTAAATCGGAAGCTGGTGTAAAACGTGAATTGATTTGTTCATTTATGTTTTGTCTTTGTAATAACTTTTTCGTTATTTTTTGGTAAATTTCATTGTGTTTCTTATCTCTATTTAAAATCCATTCGGTGTGTGTACCGGAGGCTAATTTAAGGATTTGTGGGTGATGAAAATGATCTTCATCGTGCGTATGTAATGGTAGGTTATAACAAATTGAGTCTTTATTTGGTTGACAATAACCTTGTGCGTTTTTATGGGAATTTGCTGTAAACATTATTGGTTTGCGTGGCTTTTGGTTGAAAACCATTTCGTATGGTGACATTCCTAAAGTTGTCGTGATTTGTGAATTATATGCTAATGGAAATAATTTTACATCTGCTGACCATTCGGTATATTTGGTATCATTTCCGTTGATGATACATCTAAGATATTCTTGTAGTGAACGGTTCATACCTTCGACTAAGCCGTTTGTCCAAGGTGCATGAGATGTACGTGGTTTGTGTTTAATGTTGTATAAATGACATAGTGTTATTATTTCATTATTTATGAATTCTGTACCATTGTCTGTGACTAAAATTTCTGGTAGTCCAAATTTTGCTATCCAGTGTTCATAAAGTGTTGTGTATGCGTAATAAGCGTTACAATGTGGTACTGGGTTAAGTGCTACATAATGTGTAAATGCGTCAACAATTACCATAATGTAGGAGTTTCCTTCTGATGAGGGTGAAATTGGTCCTTTAGTATCAAATGAGATACGATGATTAAAGTATAAACTTTGTCCTTTAAAATCTTGTTTTTGTGCTATTTGTTTTTGATTTGGGTAAGGTTTATTTAATTGACATACTATACAATCATTGCATAGTACTTTTATCCAAATTGGTGCATTTGGGAAGTAAAAATTTTGTATAAAATTTGAATATGTTTTCTCTGATCCAGAGTGTCCTTTAATGTTTTGTGTATGTGAAATATTAAAAGCTATAAGAATCATACTTATAGGGAGACAGGGAACTGTAGATTCATTAAGGTTGTACTCTAAAAGGTCTGTATTTTCGTTAATTGTTGTATTGTTAAACTTGCGAAAGTATCGGAGGAGTGTTTTGTTTCCTAGAATGGTTGAATCTGCTTTGATAGGTTTAGTTTTATATTTGTGCCATGATTTTAGTTGTCGAATTACTGGGTCAAGGTTTTGATATTGTTTCAGTGTTGAAATTGTAATTGTTTCTGTTGGGGGGAGAAAAATGTTTTCGATTTCTAATTTAGATAATGGTATTGTATCAAGTGGGTCGTGAAGGTCAAAAACTTGATTTATTGTGTATTTTGAATCATTTGTTTGTGGTCCTGATAAATTTATTTTATCAGTTAAATCTTCTTTTTCAATTAGTGGAAAATGGTCTTTTTTAGGTAGGTGTTGTTTTGTTCGTTTTTGTTGGGTGTTATTTTTTATCCATTGAGAATATGGAATTGGTTTAAAAGTTGATGTTCCAAGTAGGTCAACTTCATAATGATTATTTTGACAATCTAAATAAAGTGGGAAATGTTGTAAATTATTTATTTGTGATTGTTCAATATCAGTTTTTACTGCATATTTGCATTCTAATCGAGGTGATGTTTCGTTTTCTGCAAGGTAGAATTTTATATTTTTGGGTATTTCAACTGTTGTTTTTCGTGTAAGTAATTCAGGTGGTGTATTTCGACTTAAGGTGTCTGGTAATGCAAGATTTTTTCCTGCAGTCCAAACTATATGTAAGTTTGGAAATTTCATTAGAATTAGTTGAAATCTGTAAACTCGGTGGTTTGGGTTAGATTTCTGTGTAAAAAGAAAGATGATTGGTTTGTGGTCTGTGAACAAAACTGTGGGATGTTTTGATCCAAGTATCAGAAATTCATATTCTGTAAGTGTATATATTATGGCTGTACATTCTCTCATTAGAGTTGAGAGTCGTAGCTCTGCTTGAGTGAATAATCGAGAATTTGCTGATATGAGGTTCATTTTATTTGTACCATTATGTGATTGTAATAATGCTGCGCCGATGCCAAAGTTCGAAGCATCGCACATTGCATAAAATGGTTGATCAGGGTCTGGAATTGTGTTTGAAATTTGTTCAGTTAAAAGTTTCTTTATTTCTTCGAATCGTGTTTGATGTTCTGTATTCCATTCAAAGTTGTTTTGTTGTCTAAGGATGTTATAAAATGGTCGTAGGTATAATTGCATTTTATAAACATATTTACTTAAAAAGTTTAACATTCCAAGGAACTCTTGGATTTTCTTTTTATTTGTTGGTGGTTGAAGTTTTTGAATAGCGTCAATGCGTGATTTCAGTGGAGTGATTGTTTTTCTTTCTATATTATGTCCTAAGAATTTAACTCTAGTCAAAAAGAAGTGTGATTTATCGGGGGCGGCCTTCAGATTTTCGTTCTGAAGTATTTGGTGATATGTTTCTAAAACTTTGAACATTTCGTCTTTTGTTTGTGATTGCATAAAAACATCGTCTAAATAGGTGATTGCGTTTTTCTTGAGTATTAGTGGTCTAAAAATTTTGCTCATAAAGGCTGAAAATGCTGCTGGTCCTATGGATATTCCATAGAATAAGCGGTTGAATTCATATTGTTGGTTTCCGATAACAAATTGTGTTAAACGTCGTGATTGTTCATCTAGTGGCATTTGATTGTATGCACTATTCATGTCGGCGGTTGTGAAGTATTTGCCGTTTATTTTTGTTAAAATAACTTGTATTGGTTCAATGGGCCAATTACATTTTGATTCATCTATGAGTGAATTGAGGTATCTAGCATCGAGAACGATTTTTAACGATTCTCCTTTAGCTAGAATGATAACGGGGTTGATGAATGTGTTGCCTTTTGGTTGTTCTTCTTTATTAACCGGTGATATAATGTTGTATTGCTCTAAAATATCGAGTAATCTGTTTACTTTATCATGTAAGTGAATTGGTACTTTACTTGCTCTTTGTTTTTTGAAAACTGCGTCTGGTTTTAATGGGAGATGTAGTGATGAACTGATTTTGCCAACATCGAATTTTGATGTTGCATAGACTGATGAATATTGAATTAGCTGTTTGGCTAACTTTTCAAATTCGTCTTGTGTTATTTGTGAATGTTGGAAATTAAACATTGTTAAAAATTTCTGTTGGTCCTCTGTGTAGTTACTGATGTTGAATGTAGGTTTGAAATATGGAGTTTTTGTGAAATAATCCGTATTTCTGTTTTCGTTACTTATTATATTATTTATAGATAATTCTTCATTAAGAATTGTAGATTGGCAAATATCTAGTAATTGGAGTATATTATTTACGCGATAGGCTTTTTCGTGTATTGGTGATATTGTTGCGTTGGTTTCACAATATCCTAAAAGTCCTAATGGTAATGTTACTTGGTAAGGTGTGTTGTTATAGACATGTAAGGAGATGATATCTGAATTCGAATTTTTCAAATATTTTATTGAAGAGATTGTGATTTTGAAAAATTTATGAATCGGTTTGAATTCAAAATCTGACATATAAAATTTTTGTTTGTTTTGTGCTTTATCATATTGGTGAACTTGTTTGATTGAAAAATTATAGATGTTTCCTGATAGTGGTTTCAGGTGTTTTCTTTGTTGGTTAAATATCGGATAAAATTTTGAAAAGAATGGTGGTTGTTTATTCAATCTTTGAAAAAATGTTAAGGATGTTTCTTTTGTTTTTGTATATTTATCTTTGATTAATATTTTACTATTTAGTATGTTAATTGTTGGTATATACTTTGAAATAAATGGTATTCCAATGATATTATATTTAATATCGGTGATATGGAATATTTGTTTAAATGGCTTATTTAAAATTTTACTTTGTTCCATTGTTCTGGTAGGGAGGAGAAATAATTGGATTTTTCCGTAGTTTATCAATGTTGATCCTTGTGCTGTCGCTAGTTTGCTGGAGGTTTCAAGAGGTGTTAGCTTTGGGTGTAAGATTTTTATTTCATTCCATGTGGGAATGTTTATTATGTTTGATTCTGCTCCTGAATCAATTAAAAAATCTATTTCAAGGTCTGGTGGTTGAAATTCTTTATTTCTTGGGCTTTCTAAGAGAAATGGTATTGTCCAAATTTTTTCTTTGGGTTGTTCTTTTTGTATATTTTGATAAATGTGGTTTGTATTCAAGCATTTTGTTTTGGTATTTTTATTGGTTTGATTTGTAGTGTTTATCTCATTTGTTTCTTGCGTCGTTGGTGTGGAATTTATGGGTGTAGTGTAATGATTTTGAAGAATTTGTGATTGATTTTCATATATATGTGATGGAAAGGGTTGTTCATATATGACAGATTCATAGTCATTTTCGACTTTTATCATATTGATATCAAGAGTGTTTTCAGTATCACTTTCTGAATCTGATGATGTACAGTTTATTTGATTGAGTTGTAACGTATCAGTTACTGTGTCATCAATACCTGGAGGGTCTGATGTTGTTTCTGGGTTAGCTTGTACTTGATTGATTTGTCTTTGATGTTTAGGTGTACTGCTTCTGTGACGATTATTAGAGTTATTGTAGTGATTATTATTTCGGTGTGGTGATTGGGAATAATTTCGATAGCGATTATTATAACTTGGGTGTCGGTTTTGTGAATTATTTCGCGATCTGTTTTGGTAATTATTGTTTGGTCTGTTATAGTTCGATCTATTATATGAGTTATTCCTTGATCGGTTGTTCGGGTAATTCTGGTTTCGGTTGTTTGAATAACTTCTGTTTCGATTATAGGAGTAGTTTCTATTCCTATTGTATGATGAATTTCGTGATTGGTTGTTTGGATAATAGTTATTTCTTGATTGAGAATTAGATCTAGAAACAAATCGTTGTGTATTTGAATTTGATCTGGAGTAGTTATTTCGACTATTTGGTCTATTGTAGTGATTTTGTGATGAATTATACGTGTTTCTTCGTTCTGGTGATCTTCCTCTATAACTTGAGTTATATGGAGATTGATTTCTTGTATAGCTTGTATTGTTTGGGAGTGGTTTTCCTGAACTGTTGTTGCTGTATACATTTTTGTTTGGTAGGTTTTGATCTTTTTTCATGTATTGATAAAATGATTTATTTGGTTCTTTGTATTTTTGAGGTTTATTTTGACTATCTTGTTGTTTTTGTCTACATTCGGAAATACTATGTCCGTATCGTCGGCAATAATTACACCATTTTTTGAAAGATGGTTTGCCTTTAAAGTTCGGGTTCTTTTCGTAAATATTGAGTATTTCAGTGATTTTTTCAACGAGATCTGTTTCTGATTCTTGTATATTATTAATATTAGTGGGAGTCGTTTCAATTTTGTTAACGTATTGTAATTTCAGATTTTCCGTTTCTTCTAATTTCATTGTGATTTCTGCTTGTTCTAGTTTGTCTACTAGTTTTCTAAAATCTAAATCGGGTTCTCGAATTGAAGAAGGATGTGATGCTCTCTTTTTTATTGCTATTTTCCTTAATTGTGGTGTTAAGGTCATCATTAAGATTTCTGTCATCTTAGTGTTTTTATAGTCATGTGTATTTAGTGAATATGCTTTTCGAACTAGTGTTTCGATTCTTACTGCTATTTGCTTGATGGTTTCGTTTGGTAATCTGCGAATTTCATTACATAAAACTCTTTGTTGTTGTTTGTTTCTTTCGGAGTCAAACATTTTTGAAAATTCTTGTGTAAATCTTTTCCAGTTTGATTTTATTTCTTGAGGTAGTACTGAAAACCATTTTTGGGCTGCGCCCTCTAAGGTTGTTTGTATCAACGCTGTGCGTCGATGTATCCAGTTTTGATGTAGTGGCGTGTTAATTGGTTCAGGTCCAATATTTAAAATTAAATTTGCTGTTACTGCATTTAAGTAATCTTCTACAGAGTATTCAGGGTCTGTTCCTGTGAAAACCATTAAGGGTTTATTTGATGTTATTGATGATCCACCCATAAGGTATGGATTCATTGTCATTTGTAATGATTCAGCTGCATTTGGCATTTGAGAAAAATTTGAAAGTTGGTTTCTTGTTATTTCATGTTGTTGAAGATAATACGGGAGTGGTATTTCATTTTGCATTTGTGATGGTTGATACGAGTGTGTAGTCATTGGATTTTGTTGTTGAATTGGTTGAAAAGATTGTATATTAATTGGATTTGGTTGTTGAATTGGTTGTTGATATTGTGCATCTATTGATTGTGGAGAAAAATTTCTATGGTTTGTACGTGTTTTCTGTATTCCTTGTCTACGATATTCTTGAGTATTTGGTGCAAATATATCTGGTTGTAAGAAATCTTCATCTGAGGATAAATAATCCATTTGATAAGATGTTTGTTTTTTATTTTTATTTTGTTGAAAAAATGGGTAATTTTCACTGCGATCCTGTGGAGGATTTGGTTGAAAATTTGTGGAATTATATTGGGCCGTTGGGTTATCCCAGTTTCGAGGTTTTGTATATTGATTAAAATTTCTTTGTGGTTTATAATTTGTTTTTGATGGATGTGTATAATTATAATTATGGTCTGCAAAGTTGTTTCTAGTGAATGTTTTGCGTGTTTTTGATGGTATTGTCATGGGTTTGTATGTTTGGTAATCCATATGTGAATATTTAGGGGCAACCGAAGGTTTAACGGTTGATTGTAAGGTTACCTGTGTTTGTGAAGGATTTGTATTTCTTGGTGTTGTTAAATTTGGGCGTATTGGTGAAATACTTTGTTGTGTAGTTGTTGTGTGTACAATTTCTTCATTTATGAAGTGTGATGGTGTCTGTATATCTTGTTGAGTAAGATTCCTAGTTCCATTGAGGTTTTCATTGTGTATGACTGTAGAGTTTAAACTATTATTTTGTGTATCGGGTAAAAATGTATTATAGTTTAATGGTGTTGCATCAATTGTTAATGGTATTACTCTTACATAATCTCTTATGTAAGATATTGTACCTATTGCTTGACTTGAGATTGATTGTGGAAAGTTTATAAATACGGGATGAGACCATTCGGGGTCCCAAACATAATCTGATTGTTCTGTGATAGCTGTATCATCGTTCGAGTTTTGGGGTCTAAAATTTTTTCTTGCTTGTGCAATTAAATCAATATTGTGTGTAAAATAATCTATTATGAACCATGCTAAAATTTTTTGTAAATCGTGTTTGGTATGTTGTGAAACGTCGTCTTTCGTGAAATTTTCTTTAATGATGTTTAAATAACTAGAGAGTAGTGTGATTTCATGTCGTACTCTTAAATGTTTAGATGTTTCTGTCGGTGAGACATTTGTTAATGGGAGTTCATTTTCTAATATCGAAATATAACTATATATTAGTGCGAAAACTTCATTGGTGAAAATGGAGTTTGCTCTTTGTGAGTTATGGTATTGTATGCTTTTTATATATTCTGAAAAAACTTTTGAAAATTCTAAATCAAGGTCGTCTGTTTGAATAGTGTATGTTCTATTATTATGGTTTGGGGAAGTGAATTCTATAGAGTAGATTCCATATTGTTGTGTTATGTTGCATATATCTTTTAGATAGTGATCTATGATTTGTCTTTTGATTTTTACATCGGGGAACTCTGTTTTACATGGACTGATTCCGGGTTCAAATAAATTTACGAGTAAATTTTGACAAAATATGTGTTGTCCTCTATCAGTATCTGCATCTACTATAAAAGGAAAGATTTCATCATCATCTGGAGTTTCGTCACCTGGGGTGTGCGTTGAACTCATTTTTTCGTTCGATGACTGTTAATATGTAATTATTAATGTGTCGAATTGGTTGATTCCAGTTGTATAGATGTACTGGTTTGTGTTTATACTGCTTTTTTATTCTTCTTTTTCCTCTTTGTGATGAATTTGAAGTTGTTTCTGAGTCAGAAAAATATAATTGATCGTGTTGTGGGTAATTTTTATCTATTGATTCTTTTAGTTTGTAGAGTTCGTCTAAACTGTTGGTTTCTGATTCTGAAAATGCGTTTCGATTTTTTGAAAATCTTTTTCGTGTTATTTGTCTTTGTTTAGTGATTATTTTTCTCTTTAGTGTTTGTCGTTTTGTTCGAATGTATCCAACTGTTTGTGTATGAGGTGTGATTACAAGGTCGTATTTTTTGTTATCTATTTCACAATTGTGTAAAACGATTGTTTGTTTATTCCCTAGGTTTTTAAATGACATAAGGTTTAGGATGACGGGTGCAAAAGGTTGTTAAATGATTTCTATTTTCCTAAACTGTTAGTTCTTACGATTTTTTGGTTAGCTTAACCTGGGTCTATTTGTTTAGGGTTGGAGAGAAAAGTATATCGATTCCGAAGAATGATTTTTACTTTCTCGTGACTAGTATAAGCTAAGGTGTTAACTTACTTAATCTTACTTAGGGGTAGTGATTGTGTTCAAGGGTTGGAGAATAGTAAATCGATCCACAAGGTTCAGGTATAATTAGAACGCGAGTAGTTCGTTAGATACTATTTTAAACTTACTAAGTCTAAGATTTATCCTGGGTCTGGTAAGAGGGGGGATCAAGTGAAGGATGAATAACCGAAGTTCTTCACTGTTTATCCTAATTTGAATGATTAGTTTTGTTTAAAAATTTCTATTAGTCTTGGGTCTTTAGAAAGGGTTGGGTAGTGAATCGACGTTTGAGGTCGTTAGACACTAATTAAGTGGGTGGGGGAGAACAAAGTTGTTCTGTTTGATCCAAGGATAAGCCTTGATGATCAAATTTAAAATGTAATGAAGTAGAAAATGATTTAAGATCCAAGGATAAGCCTTGATGATCTGGTTTTAAAATTAAGTGACTTTAAGTTTTTATAAAGTTTTAAATTTGTGTAAAGGAAAGATTTAGTATTTTATGATATTAGTGAGTTGATGATTGCTGTTATGTTTTAGGTGATGAAGCTGGAACAACAGGATGATTTATGATTACTAACCATTTATTGTCATGCTACTAATTTTTATTTTTTTTTTCCAATAAATATTTTTCAAACATGTTTTGTATAATACTGCAGAATTTTAGGAAAACGATCTTAGATCTTTTTATCAATCGTTATTGTATAATATTAATTTTGTTTAGCGCCTGAAATGATTTTGAAGATTTACTTCAAGGTTTTATGTTTGCAAATGGAAATCTAAATTCATTGCAAGTAGTATTCGAAATATAAAAGTTTGTTCTGGCTTTTGCCGAACTATCATGTAACTATACGGCAAGTTTCTACTTTGTCGTATGTCGTCTTTGGTTCGATGTCTTCTTCCAATTCCGGGTAGTTCTATTATGGTTCGGAATATTGGCTCGGATCTATTGAGTCGGAGAGACATTTCAATTAAATTATTGTCGTATAACATTTTGTAAATGTTTTTGTCTAATTTCTAATCTAATTTTGGTTAATTCTAATCTAATAAGGTCTTGTTCGAGACTTATGGTCGCACCAGATGAGTTAGGACTGGAGTGTAACTCATAGAGTAATTTCGGATAGGGTACACCGTCTGCTCGTCACGCTATCTTATTTTCGGCCGGATAGATTCGTGCAACTTCTTAGTCTAATACCGATCCTAATCTTACTCTTATACTATCTAGTCTCAGGTTGTTTAACTAGTCTCTGCTAGGCTCAATAGATCTAGGGTATACTGGTTTATTGCGGCTGCTGAAGTGCTCGGGAGAGTCCAACTAATTTCTAAGTTAAATTCAAATCTCTCTGGTGCTGAAATTACAAGTAACTTCAGCACTTACAAATAAGTGGGTTGTTAGTTAGATGGATCATGATTGGTTAATATTAAATACTTTACATTGGTAAAACATTTAATTTATCCAATCATAAAATATAGTTTAGATCAGGTTCCAAAATGATCGACAAAAGGTAGAATTAGTCTATCTAAAACAAACACTTCGAAAACGAATGCTTTGCTTGATAGTGCAATTGATTGAAATATATTTTTTTAAAAAACAGATCTTTCTGGAGTTTTGAAGGGTTTGTCAAGGTGTCCGGCAGCAAAGACGACAGCTGTTAGGACGGTTCGTATTCAAAACGCCAAAAATTAAAAAACTATTCAGAGCGTCGAAAATTTTTTGTTCCAAATTATATACAATTGCTTTGAAGGACCAAGTTAACATGCTCCCCCCTAAACACGTTTAGGGGGGAGGATGTTAACTTGGTTCTAAGTTGGGAATTTTCAGCCAATCAAAATCGAGCATTTTACATGCAGCGCTTAGCAAATTTAATCTAATTTAAGCGCTGGGGTGGAGGATCTTAACTTGGTCTATTTGGGAGGGGGGGGGGGGGGGGGGGGTGGGGGCATTTGTTTGGATGTTAACTTGATCCGCTTTGAAATTTTAATATAATTAACTGCGGGTAAATTTCCGGCATCGCAGTCCAGTATTCGGTCAAATTCCGGGCTCATCTGCGGTAAAAGTGCTTGACCGCCTCGATTTGGTAAAATTTCCGTTTTGTATTTCTCAGAAATGTATTTAAAACAATCATTTTGGGTTGTGAATAGCTAATAAATTTTCGGCGCTGTTAATAGCTTTATAATTTGAGGCGTTGCGAAGAGCTTTAAAATTTTCGGCGTTGTGAATGTTCGGCGCTGTGGGATTACACCGTTAAGACGACAACCGCTTTAAGACGAAGCTACATGCAATTCTCCACCTTGTATTTCTGAGAAATTTGAACCGCTTAAGTTCGAATTCTTCGTTCTACTTGTATACGTGTCGTCTTAATGGCCTTTTGCCTTGTTTTCTCAATACAGGTCCAATGCATGCAGATACGCTGGCGTGCCACGGAGCCGCATTCCCGTATAGCTGAAAAAGATATTATTCACCGAAGAAGCCGAAAAGCTATTTTAAATTAAATTTACAGGCCAGGGTGGCCCTGATCAGTATTTAATTTTCGACTATCCGCAGGAGCGTGCCAAAGATGGGAAGGGGGTGACCGACCGCCTCCCCCCCTCAATTTTGGGGACCCTTTGCAAAAAATTGGCTACCATCAGAATTGAGGGGGGGGGGGGGGGTTTGGCCACTCCCTTGCCCTTGTCACGCTACTGCGGATAGAAAATTTCTAAAGGCGTCTTTGGCTCCAATATAACTTATTTTGAGTGGTGAGCGCGCCTTTTTTGGCCTGTTTTTTTTTTAAATTTGCCTGCAGCGCAGAAAATTTTTCTAAAAAAGGGTCGCTTCAGTATTTTCAGAGGCCTCGGAAAATAAAAATGGTCCAAATTTTTTGAAACCCCCATCCCCTAAATTTTATGCGCACGCCACTGACTATCTGGGAAAAAATGAATTTTCGGATATCCGGGAAACAAACTTTCGGCTATCCGCGCATGCGACTCTGTGGGTACTCTACTCTGTACTTGCTACACATGAGTTATTTCAGCTGCCCTGTTTGGGGCGACGATGTTCAGCCGGGCACGTTCTTCTGCATGAACTGTGGGGGTGATGTGGGCTCCTGTTGCGGTGGGGTGATGGGACTGTCGTTCTGCTGCTCGGCTGAGTTGCTAGCTGTCCAGGCTTCTTTTGGAATCGCAACCAGTGAGTGCTCGCATTGGCAACTTTAAGATTATAATCGATTTTCATACAATGTTTCTACTGTATACGGAAAAACAAATAAAACTTATAAATTAATTTTTTTTCTTAAATTGGGTTAACTTCAGCAAAAAACAAAACGAATGATCACAAAAGTTGCTTAAAATTTTGGCAGAAATATTCTGATGCGAATCGTTTTGCCTTAATCGAAACCTTATTTGGCTTTTATTTGGCATTTATTTTTTTGTCTATCAAAAATTACGCACCAGTTATTGAGTCAATTGATGTCCATAGTGTGCGCCTCCTATGTCGCCCAACAAAAACTAAGAACAGTAAATTTTTCTCAATTTAGTATAAGTAAATTTATTTGTTTGATACTCTTAAAATGTCGTTTTAACTATCTTCAACCCCAATTTTTTTAAAATTAAGTAACAATATTTAATTGTTTTGTGCCAATTTTTTGAATTTATACACTTTTTAAACTTTGTTGAGCTACATAAAGGCTCCATTTGATATATTTCGTCAGCACCGATAGTTTTGGTTCATTTTGATTCATAAATTTTGATTCATAAAAAAGCCAAAAAATTATTCTCAAGTAAAAATTTTGTACCAGTTTTTCGCAAAAGAATTGCATCCTAGTAGTTAGCTTATCCTAGCATGCTTTCTTTTAAGACTCTTGTTTTCTTTCGTTTTCCATTATTTCTTGAGCAATTTGAGAACCACAAATTTGAGTTTTCATGTTTCATATGTTATGTCCGGATGAATTTAATCTGCACTGTACATTAAACCAAGTATTTCA
Organism: Symsagittifera roscoffensis; assembly: GCF_963678635.1. Taxonomy (NCBI): domain Eukaryota; kingdom Metazoa; phylum Xenacoelomorpha; order Acoela; family Convolutidae; genus Symsagittifera; species Symsagittifera roscoffensis. The sequence goes on from NC_087067.1 coordinate 44,465,650, forward strand.
CATCGAATGGAAGTCTTGGAAACTCAAAGAAGACTACTCGAAAGATGTTCCACCAGCTACAGGGGAACTAAAGTACTATATGTTGAAGCTTAATTAGATTAGTTATGCGAAGAGGACAGAATACCTTATCAAAAATCTGTTGAAGGCTCAAAAAACACAGGCAGCATCTTCAAGCATTTGAAAAATATAAACCGAGCAGAAAATTTTCCAGAAATACTGCCTCAACTTCCGAAAATAATGTCAATTGATTCAACGAATTTTCAAAATCAGTCTTCTCGCTTAAAGAAAGCTTCACTAAAAAAAATATTAGCAAAAACGACAATTCATAAAATTTTGATAACCCACAGTCTCACACTATATAACCAAGTTCGGCTGAATGAAATTGACGTAGCTAAAACACAAGGCCCAAAATGCCTGCCACCCAGTTCTTTTCGTCGGACAAGAAGTCAAATGAACAAGCTCTTCAAAAACGTGAAGTGCCTGAGGAAAACCAATCGTCATAACAAAACAGCCGCAGTGGCTCCCGTATACATAAAAAATGACCCTAAAACGTTGAGAACTATCAGCTTATCTCACAACTCTCCATTGAAAATTTTTGAAAATTGAATTTAAATGCCTTTTTTTTACTAACACTTCAAAAAAATACCTCACGAAAGGTCAACACGGATTCTTGCGGGAACAATCCGTAATGAGTATCATGTTATGAATTCGAAGCAAGATTTATTCAGCACTTGATAATGACCCTCAATGAGATATATTAGTTTTCTATGCCGGCTTCTCGAAGGCCTTTGGCAAAGTGCCAGAAAACTTTTACTCATAAAATTGAGCGAGATACGCGAGGTGGATGCTTTTCCGAATTTCTACTGGACTTTTTTAACAAGCGCATGCAATCTGAAAAAGTTGGATACTTAACGTCAGTTGAGCGTGAACTAACCAGCGAAGCCCCTCAGGGCTCATTTTTAAGACCCTTCCTGTTCTGCATCTTCATGAACGATCTGCTTGACGTGCTCTGAGTTAGCGATTCTCTTATTTTTGCAGATGATATGAAAGTATTTTTGGTCAACAAATCATACGACGATTTACAATGCGACTCGACTGATATGGAAAACTGGATCAAATGAAACGATATGAAGTTGGTGATAGAAAAATGCGCACAATCAAATTTCGATCATAATCAGGAATCATAGCCTTGTACACAACAGAATCTTATTTCCACAGACATCAAGCATCAAAGATCTAGGAGTGTACGTAACAAAAAACCTGAAATTGAGTTACACATCATTGAAAGCCGACTGTGGCTTACAATACATGCCAAAGTTTTCGTAAAACTTGGGTTATACAAGTCAATTTTACGGCCAATCTTACTCAATGGATTCACTATTCGGCTCCGCTGAGATGAGGAACTAGAAAATCAGTAGCATTCCAGTAGAAACCAGTTTGTTGGATCCGAGGAAATGTAAAATATCAACAAGATTATTCAGACAAGCTGCGTTTAATCAATCTCTTACTGCTCCCACTTTCCTTATAAATATTTGTTCTTCTACTTCTCTCGAAACTCTGTGTAGGAGCCGATGAAATCAATATCGTAATTCCTTTAAATCGACGAGCAACAAACCCAAAAAACTGAAAATTTGCGCTCAAGAAAACAAAAGTCGAAAAGACAAGAAATGCATTTATTTTTCATACAGCCAATTTCGAGAAACTAAATTGATGCATACATAGATTTTTGAAAACCTAAAGGACTCAAAAAACGAATTTTGGCCCTCACGTGAAAATACGCCTACGAACGAGTTCCAAGCAGCTATATGTGCACATGGCAGTTATGATGAGATTGTGTGAGATTCTGCATAATTTACATAGTTTTTCATAGACCCAGGTACGATTCTGCCTCCATTCTGATTGGCTGCAAATTCCAACTCAGAGCCAAGTTAACTACCTCCCCCTAAACAGATTGAGGGGTCTTGATGTTAACGTGGTCCGTCTTGTTACCTGGATAACCTAATTGTGACATGTTTCAGAACTTCTGGACGCAGGATCAGTGGCGACCTGTCAATCAAACGACAACTGCCCAACAGTAGCCAATCAGATCGTCGGATTATTTGTTGAAGAGGCGAATGGTGACTACTGCTGTCCCATTTACAACATGTGTTGTCCATTCAGCGAATACTTCTGGGCAAATCTGCAGATGCTCTCGTACTCTTTCGGAGGTCCTGTGATATTCTTCTGCTTAGTTGGCGTTATGATAACTGCTCTGTGCTGTTGCTGCTGCTGTTGCTGTTGTGACAAGAAAAGAACTACAACTCAAGTCGTGGCGTAGCAACTCGAGGCGCAACATTGCACTGATTAGGTCTTTCAACTTACTCCGCCCAAATTAACTAAACAACAATTAAACACCTTTTTTAAGCAAATTTTGGTTCAGGTTATAATTCGACCAATCAATTGAGCATAATCCCCTTTGTTGTGTTATGCAACGGTTAAGGATTAGTGGACTTTACATTTAAAACGAATCTATCCACTTTTGCAATATGGGAAGAAGGTTGATGTGTCGTCATAATTTCAGATTGCGAATATGGGCGGAATAGGAAAAAAGACCCTGCGCCATCTAAGGTTTTGGGATTCAAACCGTACAAAGAGAATCAGTCAAAAACTATAAAAACTGACCCTGAAAAACTGTGAACTACTTTATACTGAATCACTTCTTTCTTTTGTGATTTTCGTGTTATTGATGTGTGTTTGTCTTGTGTTTGTGATTACATTTTTATCCGTTGTAATTTTTTTACGACATTAAAAAAACAGGGTCTGAACTTAAGGGACTCGTGCGGAGGAAAAAAAGGGGGGGTTATTTCCAAATTTCGGCAACATCATAATCAGAGTTCTCCTTAAAAAGGCTATTTTAACAGCATATTATGCAAAGGAAGAGAAGTTACTATTGGTTAGTTTAATCCGTTATAATACTTACCCTGGTGGAATCAAAATTAGAAGTGCTCTAGTCGCTTTAGATCAAATCATATTTGTAACAAAAGCCTATGAAAACTTTTCCATAGCAATGAAAATTCAACTAAAAGAAATTTTAAAATCTGAGTTACCAAATTGGAAAGCGTTTTCCTAGCTCTCGTTTTCAGGCATTTTTTGGAACTTTTTGAAATTTTTTTTTCTGCTCGACCTGCCTCAAATTTATACTATGGTTCAACTAAACATGGATTTAAAAAAAACGAATTAAGAAACCCTGTTGTTGCTAAGGGCTCAAATCCTTGAAACAGAAGGCATTCCATCCGCCTATTGGCTTCGCTACTGGTTGAATTTCTTGCGCTTTTCCCTCGTCAATTTTCCATAAACTTCAAATGATTTACCTCGGTAGTATCTTCAGTTAAAGCTAGTATTCAATTATAGTGGTGTAGTTTAATTTCATTTTGTTTCTGCTGACAGGATTGAGTTTGGCTGGCAACTTAGGGTGTCATGTAATTAGATCCTCTGCATCGTCCCGTACGTGATCTGCTTCATGATGAAAATTTGTTGAAACCTAGCAGACCTAGTTGAAACCGTTGTCAGACCAGTATTCATGATTGGTATAATAACTCGCAATGAGTTGCCATGGATCATAATCGATTATGACAAACTTTCAAGGTCTGTCTCCAAAAAACTCATCAAATTAATCACTTATAATTGATCAATTAATCAATTATAAAGGATTAACATAAATGCTTCTGTCAGGGCGAAGCCCTGAATGTTCCCATTGCATTTGAAGGTCCATGGAGCAGTACTGCAATGAAAAAATAAAATTAATCAAAATGAAATGAAAAAAAATATATATTTTAAATTTGAGATTTGTTGTGAAAATGATCCCCATCCCCACACGCCATTTAAAGTACAAAGTGATAAATTTCGCTCCTAGTAAGAAATCCATTATGTTATTTAAAAATCCTTCAACCAATTTGGAACGATTTCTAAGACGGATTAAACCTCCACTTACACGGTAATAGCGCGAAACATATAGCGTGTTAATTGTCCCAAATTGGCCAAAACGGCAACATTTAAACCTCCATAACTTTATGGAAAATGATCACAGGTAACATATCTTTTCAAATTTAAGCTCACGACAACGATACCTTTTGATGTTATTTAAAAGTTTCGTCAAAAATGGCTAGTTAAAAAGTCGAAATTTGTCTGAAGAAAAAACACCCACCCCGAGCACAAACATTCTCACTTAACATCTGCTGCAAGAGAGAATGGTAACAGAATTCAAACAAAACCATAAAAAACGCGTTAAAAAAATTTTGCACTTTTTCTCACGCATAGAAACTTGCAGGCTGCTTTCCGTTGCCTTCATGTTTGTAGCTCTCGTTTGTAGGCACTTTTTGCAAATTTTGAAAAAAAATTTCGTCTCGACTTCCTGCCTCAATATTATATTATGGTTCAACTGAACATGGATGTAAAAAAGAACGAAATAAGAAACCCTGTTGTTGCTAAGGGCTCAAGTCCTTGAAACAGAAGGCATTCCATCCGCCTATTGGCTTCACTACTGGATGAATTTCTTGCGCTTTTCCCTCGTCAATTTTCCATAAATTTCTAATGGTTTACCTCGGTATTATCTTCAGTTAAAGCTAGTATTTTTGTTTATAGTTGTGCATTTTATTTTCATTTTGTTTTTGCTAACAGGATTGAGTTTGGCTGGCAACTTAGGGTGTCATGCAATTAGATCCTCTGCATCGTCCCGTACGTAATCTGCTTCATGATGAAAATTTGTGAAACCTAGCAGACCTAGTTGAAACCGTTGTCAGACCAGTATTCATGATTGGTATAAAAACCCGCAATGAGGTTCCATGGATCATAATCTGTTATGACAAGTTTTCAAGGTCTGTCTCCAAAAACTCATCAAATTAATCAATTATAATTGATCAAATTAATCAATTATAAAGATTTAACATGACTGCTTCTATCAGGGCGAAACCCTGAATGTTCCGACTGCATTTTAAGGTCCATGGAGCAGTACTGGAATGAGAAAAAAATTATTTAAAATGAAATGAAAAAAGTATATATTTTAAATTTGAGATTTGTTGTGAAAATGATCCCCATCCCCACACGCCATTTAAAGTACAAAGTGATAAATTTCGCTCCTAGTAAGAAATCCATTATGTTAATTAAAAATCCTTCAACCAATTTGGAACGATTTCTAAGACGGATTAAACCTCCACTTACACGGTAATAGCGCGAAACATATAGCGTGTTAATTATCCCAAATTGGCCAAAACGGCAACATTTAAACCTCCATAACTTTAAGGAAAATGATCACAGGTAACATATCTTTTCAAATTTAAGCTCACGACAACGATACCTTTTGATATAAAAATGATATTCAAAAAATTCCTTCAAAAATGGCTTTTTAAAATGTCGAAATTTATCTGAAGAAAAAACACCCACCCCGAGCACAAATATTCTCACTTAACACCTGCTGCAAGAGAGGATGGTAACAGAATTCAAACAAAACAATGAAAGACGCGTTAAAAAAGTTTTGCGCTTTTGTCCACACATAGAAGCTTGCAGGCTGTCTTCCGTTGCCTTCATGTTTATAGCAAGATTCGGGCTATTTTTCTCTCTGTTTTTTCATAGCCAACGACGGTTGTTTGTTGATGTCTCTTCATTTTTAGTCACTGTCAACTAGCTCATTTTTGCTGGGTTGAATCAAGTAAACTTTAAATTTTTTTCCTACGAATACTAAACCTCAGTACACAAAAACTGGCTTCCTTGTGACATGGGACCGTCGCGTATCTTTTGTTCTGTAGATCTTTTTGTACCATCTTAACGCCTTGCTCAGATGTTGCCTGAACATGCGTTTCAGAGACTGAGTTGCAGATTTAAGCATACCACAGGTCTTCCTCCATTGTATTTAGATTGAATTTTTTTCACTAAAAATGATAGGGTGTCCCTTGGGTGCGTCCGATCTCTGGAACTTTTTAGTAAAATGTTATTTTCTGCGCGAAAAGGAGTGTAATTAAAATAGTCCCTGACCAGACGTTTGGGCCCTCAAAAGAACACCTGTTCAACCCAATCTGGTAACTCAAAGTTATTATTGACTTTTACTTATCTCTCAGCTTGCTTCCCTAGAGGTCGATCATACCTTTCGGATGTATTTTTTGTTTATTTGAATAGGTAAACTAGTCAATTGTATTTGCTTTTCGTTCTTTGAGACTAAAGTACTTTTTAACGAAGACCAGAATTTCTCATCTACGCTCGCTCTGTTGTCATCTACGCCCCAGGTTTCTCATCTATGCCCCAGGTGTCTCACAAGTTTTCTAATCTGCCGGCATTGTTAATCTCAGCTCTTAGAAGTTTCGGTTGAAAACAGTGGACAACTTGGTTCGGGAGAACGCGGAAAATAAAAAATCTGTTATTGTGTTTTTTTAACAAACTATCAAAATTATATCACGTTAGTGGCAGTTTGTGTAATTAGTTTAGATGGCGGTTTAATTGCGGAATAAATTCGAATCAGTTTCTTCATGACAAATCTAACATGGAAAGATTGATAAAAAAGTTCTAATTGTTTTTAATCACTAGAAAAGGAACCACAAAAATATATATACTGCCGATTGCATGCAAACATGAAGGCTTTTTCCTCGAAGATTGCAGTTATTGTTAAATTTTTGCTTCTGGAACTTAAGTTTTAAGATTAGCTATTTTGACCAATTTTCCACTAAACAGCTTTAGAAAAATCAATTATTAAAATGTAATTGAATAATAGTTCGTTTTTTTTTGCTGAATGAGTTTTTTTTTATAGTTCAAGGTTACTTACTGTTTTGGCTAGCCATCAGCACATTCAAGAATCATTGAAGGAAGCTATTTTTCTAAACTTTGCATGCTGTGATTATCTTTTGACTTCAGTTGTTCGTAGTTTTTATTAGGAATCAGAGAAAAGAACAGTTTAGTTATCGTACATAATAATAAATTGTATTAAAAACTTTTTATGGCTCAAATTATAGATTGGTTGCGTGTAAAAATTGAACTAAATACAAACTTGTCCAGAAAAAATTGTAGTACAAAATGACCACGACGGAACTTCTACAACACTAAAATCATAGTTTTAAAAATTATCGATGAAATAAAAAAAGACCAAAATTGTTGAGTTTTTCATTAATAAAAAAACTATTAAAGCTAAATAAATGTCCGAATGTTCAAAGCAGATACTCAAGCCAAGAATTTGTGTGCGCACACATTAGACAAGACTGCATTTCACAGGCGCAAAACACTTTTCATTCGTTTTGAAAGAACGGGTGATATTGTCGAAATTCCGTGAAGATAGTGACAAAGAATTCAATTTTTTGAAAATCACTTGAAAAAAGTTTGGCAGAGAAACATTTAAGCAACGGTTGTCGCATAAGGTTTGTTTTGTACAAAAGGTAAAAATCAAAATTTGTCGGTTTTAAAGACACTTTCCCAAAGTTTTAAATCTATAAAACAAAAAAATACCTAGGTTTCCACTTCGTTAATTTTTTTTTCAGTTCGAATCAAAGACTTGTTTTTACGCAGAGCAGTGGACTTTTTTTATGACCCGGAGGCGTGAATACGACTGATGAATCTAGAAGAAAGGAATTGATACTGAAAACGTTTTCCTATTATGTGTTTGCTTACTTGATTCTTAAACATACATGTCTAAACCAAAACTATGACCCATAAGCTCTCAGGCAAATGTAATCTAAAAATTTCAAATTAACTTCAGAGACTAAACGTTATCTTAAAAATAAATTTAACATCATAGGTTAATAAGTCAAGTGACATTGGTTTCTTAGCTTGTTGTTTTAGAACAAAAAGTTACATGAAAATTGTAAAGAAAAAATTTGAATTGATGTTTCAATACAAGTTGGGATTGTTTGAAAAAACATTTCAGTTAAATTTGCTCTTAACTCAGCATGAAACCAATTAACAGAAATTTAAAATCCGTTTATTGATTTTAAAGCCAAAATTGAGTTTTGTTGGTTTTTTCAAACAGTTCATCAAGGTCGTTTGTCGCAACATAATATTTTTCCGTTTTTGATTGAGTTACTGAATCATTTAAAACTGTTACGGGTTTTTCTGGTTTATCTCCCAGGAAAAATTTGCTGGATTACAACGAAACATGCGTAGACTAGTAAAGGTGAGTCCAGTGAAGGAAAAAATTAAGGTGGCACAATGTTGCGAAAAAACACTATTAACAACCATAGAAACGGCACTTTTGCCACGACTGGGACAAGAAGCTGACAAATTGTTTGAAGAAGAAGAAGCTGCAGACATTGGCAGTCGTCTACTGCAGACACAAAGGAACTTCCAACTTAATTAGTTAGCTATACGGATAAGGAGTATCTTTGATTGGTGCAATGAAACAGTTCAAAGAGAGCAAACAAAAGGATTCTGATCGACTCAAGGATTATTTGCAATTGGACGGACCAGAGGGCTAAACTTGAGGTGGAGTCACTGCGATTAGTTGTTACTCACAAGGAGAGGCTCTCAGGGCAGTTTGTCAACTTCAGGACAACCTGCTAGGAGCATTGCAAATTAAGTGGAAGCCGCAAGCAACATGCGGCAGAAGCTGTTATCAGGGGAAGTGACAACGCCATAGAATCATGAGAAAGGTAAATGGGCGAGGAATTGTTTTGCTTTGTGCCTATTGTGTGGGCTGCGAATAATTAGTGAAGTGCATTTTCCTACTGTTTGAAAAAAAAATTCAAAAAGAGCTAGATTTTTTGAGAAAATCAAAAAAAAAGTAAATTAATTTCGATAGATTGATGTTTCTGAGGAAGTGACTGAAAACGATTTAGTACATCATTTGTCAAGTTTTCGTCTCCGAATACGTTCATTTTTCAGCAGAAACCACTAAGTACTGAAACAATTAGTGCTAATGAGGACAGAAAAAGGTACGAAGTGATGGTTCTGAAGGCCCCATCGCTGGTGCAGAAACAAAAATCAAGAATAGTTGTGAGAGTCCACTTTTTGTTTCCTAAAGCATCAGCATGAGGCTAGCTTAAAAAAACAAATGCAACAAACCAATAAAAAAATTTCAAAAAATTGTCAGAGAGACAACATAAACCTCTTGATGAGAGAAAAAATAGTTTTTTTAGAGATGTTCGATATCATTGATTGTCGGGATGGGTGCGAAAACTGGGAAGCATCCAAAAAAAAGACAAAATTAACACAAAGTAGCTTTGACTTATTTTGTCGCATTTTTTTTTGTGATTAAAAAACCTGATGAGATGAAACTTCATGAGAAAATAAGTAGCAGCCAAAGCATATGCGTAGAAAATAAGGCAAAACCCAATATACAAAAAAAACACAACGAAAAAGCAATTCAAAGATAGTACATTGGTTTCTTGCTTTTTGACAATGGCGTTGACTTTTTTGACAAAACTACAGAAACAAAACCGGCGCATTAGTTGGAACCTGCTCAGTGTTTAAAAAAACTGAAAGCTGTTAGAACATAAGAATAAAAATTGAAAAGAGTTTGACCACAAATTTCAAGATTTCAAAATATCAGGAATTCATATCAGGAAATTGGAGTTTTAAAATTTGAAGATGGCTTAATATTGAGGTAACCAGAGCCAACATTTTAGTTTTTACCACGAGAAAGCTAAAATCATGTTTGCCATCGCTAAAACTGCTTTTGTATTAACCTCATTTTGGAGGCACTAAACATTAAATTCGAGAAGCCATTTAAAAAGTCGCGCGGTTAATTTAGAAGCGGGGAATTGACAGCGAAAAATTTTTCCGAAACAGATTTCATTTTTTTCCGGAAGTGCACTTGTATAGTTATGTTTTTCGTACTAAAACAATCAGAGAAGTGAATTAAAAACCTGGATTGATTAGAAATTAAATTATCATGGGTTATCATTTCAATGAAGGAAACACTTAGTGCTTTAATTGGGAATAACTTTCAAAAACGGCATCTCAAACTTGTTTTTTGTTCCATTTCAAAAACACCCTGATAAACTACAAACGCCTGCGCACGATTGTTGCAACGTACGCTTTAAAACAATTCCAATTTCACAAAATGATCAACAATCATAACACTATCCTAAGACTTGAAAAATTAAGAATTCATTTACTTTTACTTTGTATAAATTTTAGTGTCATTGATCTGCTACCAAACTCATGGCTTGAAATTATTCTCAGTCTCTAACTCCAGATGCAAAGCGATTCTAATATCAGTAGCTTTGATGTTTATGTTAGCTTTTGTCAGTAGTATGACATAACCTGCTATGCCTTTCCTGCGCTTGAGCCTTGGTTTCCCCACTGCTTTAAATGTTTTTCTACGGGTGAGTTCTCTTCTCTTGTGGTAAGATATCGAACCGTTTGACCAATATAGGTGGAGTTAAATCAAAATATGAAATCTTGCTATCCACATTTGATTTTCGCTCAAGCGACAAAAAAGCTTTCGTTGACTGTAAATAGGTGTTTAAATTTCCATTAAAGAAATGAATTGGGTACCTAATTATGTTCTGTACTTTATTTTTAAAGATCTGACTGGCATAGCCTCGGTTCTGTACCGGAAACAACGGTAGTGTGTCTGTAGAATCTTTAAACTGTTGAATTTGAACCTTGCCTGAGCTCTTGTTGTTTTTTCCTTGACAATTTTATCAAGGAATAGCAGGGCGGTTTTTATCAGTCTACGGTTCTCGTTATTGGCTCTCAACCCATTGTTTTTTGTTGACTTTTATGGTAAATGACAGTAAAATTGTAAATTATGAACATTTTCGCAACTAGTTCAGGTTTGAAAGAACAATTTTTTTTGAAATGATCATCAATCATGAAAAAATCAATCATGAAGGCATGTCATCAAAAAAATCAACCAACGATACATTTCCACTTTAAGTGTTTGCACCAAAACTATATAATGAAAATATCAATTCTTTTTCATGGCCTCTTCAAATGTAATCCATCTTTGCTGAACAGTGTTGTGCGGAGAGTAGCAAATTTGCAAACACTTTTTTTCCATTTCTTTAATTGAATTTGTCTGTTGACCGTAATTCATTTGGGAGTTTTGCCAGTTATCATTTGAATTTTGGGTGCTCAATTAGAAAATAAGGTATCGCCGTTTTTCAAATTTCCAAGCGGATGAAAAGAAAAAGAAAACTTCTTCGTTAGTTTTTCTTTGTTAGATTTTGCACCACAGTTTTATTTAAGACGAAATTATCAAACCTATAAACTCACTGGCAAAACTTAGAAACTACATTAAAAAAGTTTCTGTTCGACTGTTATCAGGCACCATAGGTAGTTTTTCGGGACCATAAATCTAAACGTAATTAATAACGTGAGCCCACCTTTGAACGTATACCATATTTTGGTTTACTTAATTTGAAGTGTCTTTTCTATGAGGGCATGATGATGAAGAGCAATAAAAACTAATTTGTGTATAAATTGTCTCTTTTGGAAGTTCAACTACTCCGAAGTTCTTTGCTCCGAAGTTCAACTGCTTTTATGTGAGTTTTGCCTCCACTGCAGTGGTGGTTGTATTATTTCGACTCGGTTCTGGCCTCATAGCAAACGCTTTTATAGATTGTATCTGCCCTGTGCACTGCAGTGCTTGTCTCTGATTAAAGTTTGATAAATAAAGAAAATTAAAAAAATTTGAGCCGCACGGACTGGTGACGATTCCTTCTTTGAAGAAACGAGGGCCTTCTAATAAAGGCTACCTGAGACCAGACATACCTGTAAAACCGGATGAATTCAAAAAATGTGACCAGCAGTTGACCACAGGAAAAAAAATGATTGCCCTTCAAAGCCTAAGGTGAGTTCAAAGCCCTTCAAAGTCTAAATTTTGAATGCCTTTTCAAAACTATGATAATTTCAAAAAATTTGAGATGCTTATGACCAAAGGAAATTTTTTTAGGCCCTTCGTAGCTCAAAAGGTGGAATTTTAACCATTGAGGGGAAATTGAATGGTAAAACTGTTGTTCATGTAACAAGGAGAGTCAGCAAGGCCTGTTAACTCCACCTATTTTTGCTGATGATGAAACTACTCTACATTATTAGTCAACAATTTTTGAAAAAGTAATTAAATGTCAGCAAAAAAGGTTCATGGAAGTAAAGACAGTTGCGGTCTCGATACAAACAATTGGCGGCAAGTTTTGACATACTTTTGAAGACCAATAAATGACCTTTGTAAGTCACTGAGGAAAATATCAGTCAGGATTGTTACAGAAAAAATAATACTTCTGGAACCCTACAATTCGTGTCGACTTATTGAATAAACTGATTCGGGAACCCTACAATTCGTGTCGACTTATTGAATAAACTGATTAGTTTATTCAATCACTTAGAGAAAAATACCCGAAGAATGACGCGAAAAATGGGTTCAACAGTCGCAATCAAAAAATAGCTCTTACAATCAATGAAAACCTGTGTCTCTAGGTTTCAATTGGGGAATTCATACACAATTTCATCGAATTTTTACTTTAAAACAAAAGAGAATTTTGTCGAAGGGAAGTACAACCAAAGGTGATGCTTTAGCTATGGCCTAGTACGGTATCGCTATAACTCTATTAACGAAAATCATGTCTCGCTAAAATCTTATTTAAAAATGGTACGCCAACAATGAATTGAAAAAATTAGAGTTTTTTTTTTAAAAGAGCGATCTGCTAAGGACACGAAAGGGAAAAACACCGACCAGCAACATGAACTTATCGCAACCATAATCAGGAGGGAAAAACAGTTTAAAAAGGAAACAAAATTGAACGAATTTAACAGTAGTTTGTCAGAAAGCGATAAATAGCACTGCATTTAGTTTCAGAAAAATTTCAACAACCTGGCTGAACGTTTTACTGCTTAAGCAAAATAGTTTCTGCTTAACAAAAGCAGAGTACAGGGACCGAGTTGCTCTACGATTTGAATGAGCATGAAGTTAACTTCAGAAGAAATACACCTGCCCTGAGCTTTTTACTGTTATTCTTGCTTCACATTGCCACAAACTTGGATAATTTCATTTGAAATAAAATTAAGTAAAAGAAAATTTTGCTGATTTGATGAAGAAAGTGTGCTAAGATATCGTAGCTAGGTCTTTTACCGAACCGATCTTATACCAGACCACGATGCAATAAATCAAATAGAGTAAGTTAAAAGTATTTTAGTCTAAATAGTATATAAAATTGCCTCACAGAACATATACAGCCAGGAGCTTCCTCTTGAAATTCAAAGAGCAACCTTGAAAACGCTTTTGAATATGGCGGTCAGCAAAGTATATTTCAAGTTAATGATTCAGGGTATATGCAAGTTGATGGTCTAGCAATGGGTGCTTCCCTCGCGGTAATTCTGGCAAACCTTTGGTTGAAAGAGTACGAGTTTGTTCCAAGACAAGAAATACCGGTGGGAACTGAGATACAGCCAGTGAATGACAAAAATGGTTTGCGCACATGTTGTCGCAGGAAATCAACATATAGATCAAAGGGGGTTGAATCCGAGTGTTGCCGAAACTGGTATCATCTGAAATGCGGAAAAATGTCTGATGATTTTTACGCAACAATAACCGAGATAACAGCTGCTGCCGCTTCGCTTCTTAGCGCGCTTGATAACATTGAACTGCCTGGATGGGTATATGAAGTGCTATCAATGGGCCCGAAGCATCCCATTAGAGACAAATTTAACGAAACACACTTTTTTGGCGGATATCGACATTTTCTTTTCACAATTGAAAAATCAAAAAACATCTGGTGAAATTTTATGTAAAATTGAAGCCGCGGCAAAAGCATATGCAAAAAAAACGTAATGCGAACCCCAAGAGACAAAGTCGTTGACAAAACGAAGGAAATATCTCAAAGATAAGGGTTACTGGTTGTGCCCTTGGATAAGGGAGTTGGTTTTTGCAAAATGAGGAAACAAACGTATGAATCAAAGCTGGAATTCTTGTTGCAATCTGCTCAGTTTGTGAAAACAGATGCAAACACTGATGAGGTTATACTGAAAATTGAGAAGGAATTTAACGAAGAATTACTAGCCATGAACAAAAGAAACGAGATAATTGATCAGTTCTAAGATTCTAAGATGACGTCAACAGGGGGACAACCCGCCCGTTTGGACGGTTTAGCTAAGGTACACAAAGCTGAGACACCCCTACAAACAGTACTATCACTTCCAGGCAGCTCGTATAAGAATCTCAACAAAATGATTGCAAAGTTTTTTGACAACATCAATGGAGCCAATATAGAAACAAATACTAAAGACGCCAGAGAAAAAATTGAAAACATTGCTCTAGATCCAAATGAAACCATGATATCTCTTGATGTGAAAAGTTTGTACAATAATGTAATAATGTTCCCCTGAAGGAAGCAATTGAAGTTGCTTTACAGAAGCTGTACAGCCAGGAGCCTCTTCCTGAAATTGAAAGAGCAACCATGAAAAGGCTTTTGAAAATGGCGGTCAACAAAGTGCATTTCAAGGGTAATGATTTATGGTATGTGCAAATTGATGGACTAGCAATGGGCGCTTCCCTCACTGTAAATTTGACAAACCTATGGCTGAAAGAGTACGAGTTTGCTCTAAGACAAGAAATGCCGGGGGAGACTGAGATACAGCCAATGAATGACAAAAACGGTTGCGCCCATGTTGTCGCAGGAAACTAACTTGTCGATCAAAGGGGGTTGAATGCGAGAGTTGCCGAAACTGTTATCATAAAAAATGCGTTAAAATATTCCGATGATGCTTACGCATCAAAAACCGAGACAGTCTGGTAGTGCGAAAGCTACTGTCGCGCTAATATCAAGGAGAAGAATACACCAAAGGGAACATTGTTGCTCAGGTATGTGGATGACTTTAATAGACCAGTCAGAGGTTAGCCGAGTTGTGTTCTCGATGCCGTCAATTTTCTTCATTCAAATCTGCAGTTCACTCTAGAGGAAACTGATTTAGAGGGGAATTAGCCGCTCCTGGATTTGAACATAAATGTATCGCAGATTAGGAGTCTAACTTGCAGTTGGTATCAAAAACCAACCGATAAAGGGACTATACTGAACTATAGAAGCTGCGCCCCAACTCAGTATAAGCGTAGTGTTATCCAAGGCACTGTACAAAGAGTTTTTAGGAATACATCTAGCTGGAAGCAAATTAATAAGGCTATGGAAACCAATAGGGCGCAATGGCTGACAAATCAGCACCCTGAAAATTGGTCCGCAAAAGTGGCTTAAGACGCTTTGTGCAGAATCATCGAGGGTAAGGGCAACCCTAGTACTGATGGTGCAATATAGAGGTAACCAAAGCCAATATTTTGCGAACAAGTTACAAAAATTAACTAACGTTCAAGTGGTTTTCACCACAAGAAAACTAGAATCATGTTTACTGTCACTGAAGTCAGCATTTTCGAATGACCTCAAGTCAAGAGTGGTTTGCAAACTGTTATTTAGTGGACGCACTTCCACTTATGTCGGACAAACTGTTCGACATTTGACCACTAGAATTGAAGAACATAAGAAAACAGACTCACCGGTAGGCCTCCACCTTCAGCAATGCCAACTTGAGGGAACTAGCGCAGATCTTAGTTGGGAAATCATAGATAGGTCAAACAACCGAACAATTGTTAACAGTAGAGGCAATACATATCAGGAAAAAGAAACCGGGCTTGAACACGCGCGATGAGTTTAGGAGCAGGGAGTTAACACTGAAAATTTAGTCCCAAAATATTTTTGGTTTTTTATTTAAAATGTACATGACTAAATCAAAATTATGACTCAGAAACTGCAAGACAAATTAATTTAAAACTGTTTAATTAGTTTTATAGGTAAAAAGTATTTTAATCGTAATAGTAATTTAGAGGTCAATTGTGATTGGATAATTTTTTAACATGATGATTTAGAACCAAAATGATTGTGAGTTATTGTATATAATGATTGTAAATTGATGTTTTTATTGTCATTTAGATAAGTTTATTGTAAAATCCTGACGTTGCACTTACTTGCAAAAACGTTTGAAATTTACTTTTATCTAAAATCTCTTCCACAACGAACAGTTCATATGGAACATGCTAGCTTTAAACCCCTAATTTTGACCGGTACAGGAGGGGCAGGATCATTGTCCTCGCATGATTTTAACGGAGTAGCCTACAAAGTTAGCCAATAACAACGACAGCTACGGAGACGACATCCGCTCGAAATTAAAATTTGCACCAGTACGTAGCTCTGTGCTCTGCATACGCGGATTGAACTTGCTTCAGAAATCAGATTTGCCTGTTAGTTTCATCACCAGGTTCCTTTATTGTGATAAATTTATTAAATAGATTTGTTATATTTGATGTTTGTGCCTGTTTGTGGAGCGCCCTCTAAAAAAATTTAGAGACAGGTCTGTCAAGTGGGTTTCTGTGGGGAGTTGGGAAACTGGAACTGGCTTGAAGAGTCTGGTGGTGCACCGCTGGACCTACTGAGCTTGGATGAGATTGTTCCTTGTTTTTGATTTTTATCATTCGATTTTAAATTTTAAATAATTAATTGTGTTTTATTTTTTTTATTTGCTGGTTCATAAAGTTCCCACTAACTGCTTGTCATAAATTAGTTCAGTCCCCTAAAGTCCAGTCAACATCCTTTTTTTAACCATTATGCTGCGTCAAGATGAGGATAAACAACAAGGAGTGTACAAGCAAAGATTGCTTAAAACCTTCAGGACTGATAAATTGGATTAGATGTGATTGTTGTTCTAGTTTGCATCATATCAGCTGTGTAAATATTTCTCTTAGCGACTCTAAGAAAACCCAATGGTTTCAATGTCCTTTATGCGTTGATGTAAAATCTAATAATAAAGCAACAATAGGTAATGATTTAGTGCTAGACAATTATGTTAATACAGCCATCTCAAATGTCCGAATACTCAAGAAAGTGCCCAAAAACTCGCGTGATCCCTTGGCGGAAAGTCTGTCGGACAAAATAAATGACATTGTCTACAACGTAGAAGGTGTTAAAAAATGGCTAATTTTTTTAACGTCGTTCTTGTTTCTTGGAGCAACCGAAAAGAGGTGGTTGCAAACAAACCACTAGCATGAGCTGTTTGATAAATAAACAATTTCGAGCAAATGACGTGTCAGTTCCAAAACCCCATCCCCAAGTTTCAAGCCCGCCTCTGAGTGATTTCGAGCAGAGAATAAAACTAATAAGTAGTAAGCTCGATGAAGGAATTGTAAAGGGAGGAATAAGGCTTGCTGCATCGGATGAGAAAATTGCTCTTTTTTACACTGATAACTATCAAAAATTGTTGTCTAAGCACCCTCAGCGAGCCAAATTTGCAGCTCCAAAATCAGAAAACTTGAATATTTTTTTTGTAACCGATTTCGATCTATACAAAGCGATAAAGTCCTTTCCGAACGGATCAGCAGCAGGTCCTGATAAAATAGAGTTCTTAAATTTTTTAAAGATCTTGTAAGTAAGTCGAATGGCAGTGCAGGACTTAATTTTCTGAAATCGCTTACTAAGCTGATAAATCTCATCAGAGATGGTAAAATACCCAAACCCCTAAGATCTTTCTTTTTTGGCGCAAAGCTTATCGCCCTCATAAAGATAGACGGAGGGTTGAGACCGATTGCCATAGGCAACACGCTGAGACGTATCGCGTCTAAATGCGCTGGAAGCAAAGCCTTCTCCGAGCGACAAAGTTTTTCCGGAATTTTACAGGTAGGATGCGGTACCAAACGAGGAGCAGAAATAGCTGCACATTCGTTTTGAAACTAATTGTACGCGACGACGATCCAAAACGCACTGTTCTTTTAAACTAGATTTTAAGAATGCCATATTAAGTATACTATATTTTTTGCGTACGAGCCCTTGTTTCTTGCAAAATGATTTTTTGGAATGCTACGACAAATTACTAAGAAATTCGTTATGCAAGGTCACTAATGTGAGAATGGATGATAACCAGTTTTTACAAGCAGTTCTCCTGGCAGCCAAAGGTGGCTTGGGCGTTTCTTCCGCTCGTCTACTCGCTTTACCCATTTTCTTAGCCACAACCGTAGGAGCAAAAAAATGCCTTGAGCGAAATCTTTGGTTTGGAGCATGTAGATGGAACCTCTGATGATGCACTTAAACGATGGTTTGAACATGGAAAAATCGAAATGGCTCCGGAATATGAATTCCAAAAAAAACTGGACAGAGCCAACTTTTGACAGCAAAATTGCAGACTTGAGTTTATGACTCGAACCAACGGACGTGAAAAAATTGAACGCGTTCCAAGATAGAATTGGCTCTCAATGGTTGAACGTCATCCCGTACAAAAATTTAAGGTTGAAACTGTCGAAAGAACAACTCATAATAGCGATAGGACTTCGATTAGGCTCAAAAATATGCGAATGGCATGAATGCGTACGCGGAAAAGACGTTATCGAGGATGGCTGGCATGGTCTTTCTTGCCTCAAAAATGCAGGGAGATTCTCTAGGCATTCAAACCTTAATGCCCTTCTAAAGCAGAGTTTATCTTCTACTCACCTTTTGCCTATTTTAGAACCACGACACCTCTACAGGACCGATCAGAAGCGACCAGATGGTTTGACGCTCGTTTCATGGGCTGTTGGTAAGCAGCTCTTGTGGGATGTAACAGATCTGTCAAGTGGCTTTCTGTGAAGAGTTGGGAAAATGGAACTGGCTTGAAGAGTCTGGTGGTGCACCGCTGGACCTACTGAGCTTGGATGAGATTGTTCCTTGTTTTTGATTTTTATCATTCGATTTTAAATTTTAAATAATTAATTGTGTTTTATTTTTTTTATTTGCTGGTTCATAAAGTTCCCACTAACTGCTTGTCATAAATTAGTTCAGTCCCCTAAAGTCCAGTCAACATCCTTTTTTTAACCATTATGCTGCGTCAAGATGAGGATAAACAACAAGGAGTGTACAAGCAAAGATTGCTTAAAACCTTCAGGACTGATAAATTGGATTAGATGTGATTGTTGTTCTAGTTTGCATCATATCAGCTGTGTAAATATTTCTCTTAGCGACTCTAAGAAAACCCAATGGTTTCAATGTCCTTTATGCGCTGATGTAAAATCTAATAATAAAGCAACAATAGGTAATGATTTAGAGCTAGACAATTATGTTAATACAGCCATCTCAAATGTCCGAATACTCAAGAGAGTACCAAAAAACTCGCGTGTTCCCTTGGCGGAAAGTCTGTCGGACAAAATAAATGACATTGTCTACAACGTAGAAGGTGTTAAAAAATGGCTAATTTTTTTAACGTCGTTCTTGTTTCTTGGAGCAACCGAAAAAAAGTGGTTGCAAACAAACCACTAGCATGAGCTGTTTGATAAATAAAAAATTTTGAGCAAATGATGTGTCAGTTCCAAAACCCCATCCCCAAGTTTCAAGCCCGCCTCTGAGTGATTTCGAGCAGAGAATAAAGCTAATAAGTAGTAAGCTCGATGAAGGAATTGTAAAGGAATAAGGCTTGCTGCATCGGATGACAAAATTGCTCTTTTTTACACTGATAACTATCAAAAATTGTTGTCTAAGCACCCTCAGCGAGCCAAATTTGCAGCTCCGAAATCAGAAAACTTGAATAATTTTTTCGTAACCGATTTTGATCTATACAAAGCGATAATGTCCTTTCCGAACGGATCAGTAGCAGGTCCTGATAAAATAGTTCCTAAAAATTTTAAAGATCTTGTAAGAAAGTCGAATGGCAGTGCAGGACTTAATTTTCTGAAATCGCTTACTAAGCTGATAAACCTCATCAGAGATCGTAAAATCCCCGAACCCCTAAGACCTTTCTTTTTTGGCGCAAAGCTTATCGCCCTCATAAAGATAGACGGAGGGTTGAGACCGATTGCCATAGGCAACACGCTGAGACCTATCGCGTCTAAATGCGCTGGAAGCAAAGCCTTCTCCGAGCGACAAAATTTTTTCGGAAACTTACAGGTATGATGCGGCACCAAACGAGGACCAGAAATAGCTGCACACTCGTTTTGAAACTAATTGTACGCGACGACGATCCAAAATGCACTGTTCTTTTAAACTAGATTTTAAGAATGCCATATTAAGTATACTATTTTTTTTGCGTACGAGCCCTTGTTTTTTGCAACATGATTTTTTGGAATGCTACGACAAATTACTAAGAAACTCGTTATGCAAGGTCAGTAATGTGAGAATGGATGATAACCAGTTTTTACAAGCAGTTCTCCTGGCAGCCAAAGGTGGCTTGGGCGTTTCTTCCGCTCGTCTACTCGCTTTACCCATTTTCTTAGCCACAACAGTAGGAGCAAAAAAATGCCTTGAGCGAATTCTTTGGTTTGGAGCATGTAGATGGAACCTCTGATGATGCACTTAAACGATGGTTTGAACTTGGAAAAATCGAAATGGCTCCGGAATATGAATTCCAAAAAAAAACTGGACAGAGCCAACTTTTGACAGCAAAATTGCAGACTTGATTTTATTACTCAAACCAACGGACGTGAAAAAGTTCAACGCGTTCCAAGATAGATTTGGCTCTCAATGGTTGAACGTCATCCCGTACAAAAGTTTAAGGTTGAAACTGTCAAAAGAACAACTCAGAATAGCGATAGGACTTCGATTAGGCTCAAAAATATGCGAATGGCATAAATGCGTACGCGGAAAAGACGTTATCGAGGATGGCTGGCATGGTCTTTTTTGCCTCAAAAATGCAGGGAGATTCTCTAGGCTTTCAAACCTGAATGCCCCTCTAAAGCAGAGTTTATCTTCTACTCACCTTCCGTCTATTTTAGAACCACGACACCTCTACAGGACCGATCAGAAGCGACCAGATGGTTTGACGCTCGTTTCATGGGCTGTTGGTAAGCAGATCTTGTGGGATGTAACGGTGGTAGACTCCTTAGCTCCTTGTAGGATGAATGCCGGGTATGTTTGTAACCAAGGTACGGCTGCCGCTGAAGCGGAAGAGCGAAAAAATGACAAGTGTAAAGATCTTGTAGATGATGGATATCTTTTTCAACCGCTGGCTTTTGAGATTCAGGTCTAAGCACCCTCAGCGAGCCAAATTTGCAGCTCCGAAATCAGAAAACTTGATTAATTTTTTTGTAACCGATTTCGATCTATACAAAGCGATAATGTCCTTTCCGAACGGATCAGCAGCAGGTCCTGATAAAATAGTTCCTAAAATTTTTAAAGATCTTGTAAGTAAGTCGAATGGCAGTGCAGGACTTAATTTTCTGAAATCGCTTACTAAACTGATAAACCTCATCAGAGATGGTAAAATCCCCGAACCCCTAAGACCTTTCTTTTTTGGCGCAAAGCTTATCGCCCTCATAAAGATAGACGGAGGGTTGAGACCGATTGCCATAGGCAACACGCTGAGAAGTATCGCGACTAAATGCGCTGGAAGCAAAGCCTTCTCCGAGCGGCAAAATTTTTTCGGAAACTTACAGGTAGGATGTGGTACCAAACGAGGAGCAGAAATAGCTGCACACTCGTTTTGAAACTAATTGTACGCGACGACGATCCAAAATGCACTGTTCTTTTAAAACTAGATTTTGAGAATGCCTTTAACTCTCCAAATAGAGAAACAATGCATCATGTTTATTCAAATCGCCCCGAATTGAATAATTACACCCATTGCGCGCATAGTAAACCTAGGTACTTTTTTTACGGAAGCTCTGTCATAATGTCAGAAGACGGAACTCAGCAAGGTGATCCTGAAGCCCCACGCCTTTTTTGCGGAAACAATTCAGACACTAGTCAAACACTTGGAGTCAAAATTAACATCTTGTATATAGATGATGGAATTTTAGCCGACGACTGTAAGGTAGTACTCCGGGACCTTAAAAACATTTTGAAATTGGAAAAAATTTAGGGCCTGAGTTTGAACACAGAGAAGTGCGAATTTTGTTTTTTTTGGGACCGACTACGAGTACACAATATAATTCATTTTTAACACAATTTCGAAAAATATGCCCTAAAATAAAATAAAGAGAAAAGAAGAACTCCTCATTTTAGGATCTCCAATCGGCGAATTTACCGAAAATAATTGCTCGACGAAAAAATTAAGCAGCTTGAAAAAATCTCGGATGTTATTGACAAACTAGATGCACATTATGGTTTTTACCTCCTGAAAAATTGCTTTAGCATGCCATAACTCCTATATTTTTTGCGTACGGGCCCTTGTTTTTTGCAAAATGATTTTTTGGAATGCTACGACAAATTACTAAGAAATTCGTTATGCAAGGTCACTAATGTGAGAATGGATGATAACCAGTTTTTATAAGCAGTTCTCCTGGCAGCCAAAGGTGGCTTGGGCGTTTCTTCCGCTCGTCTACTCGCTTTACCCATTTTCTTAGCCACAACAGTAGGAGCAAAAAAATGCCTTGAGCGAAATCTTTTGTTTGGAGCATGTAGATGGAACCTCTGATGATGCACTTAAACGATGGTTTGAACTTGGAAAAATCGAAATAGCTCCGGAATATGAATTCCAAAAAAAACTGGACAGAGCCAACTTTTGACAGCAAAATTGCAGACTTGATTTTATGACTCAAACCAACGGACGTGAAAAAATTCAACGCGTTCCAAGATAGATTTGGCTCTCAATGGTTGAACGTCATCCCGTACAAAAATTTCAGGTTGAAACTGTCGAAAGAACAACTCAGAATAGCGATAAGACTTCGATTAGGCTCAAAAATATGCGAATGGCATAAATGCGTACGCGGAAAATACGTTATCGAGGATGGCTGGCATGGTCTTTCTTGCCTCAAAAATGCAGGGAGATTCTCTAGGCATTCAAACCTGAATGCCCTTGTAAAGCAGAGTTTATCTTCTACTCACCTTCCGTCTCATTTAAAACCACGACACATCTACAGGACCAATCAGAAGCGACCAGATGGTTTGACGCTCGTTTCATGGGCTGTTGGTAACCAGCTCTTGTGGGATGTAACGGTGGTAGACTCCTTAGCTCCTTGTAGGATTAATGCCAGGTCTGTTTGTTACCATGGTACGGCTGCCACTGAAGCGGAAGAGCGAAAAAATGACAAGTGTAAAGATCTTGTAGATGATGGATATCTTTTCAACCGCTAGCTGTTGAGATTCAGGGCGAGGCCGGCCCCAGCACAGAAATTTTTTGGAGCAAGTTTTGTAAGAAACTAAGCATATTCACTGAGGAACCCTTTTTAGAACAGAGAATTTCCCTGGCAGTACAGATTGTGAACGCCGCTTGCGTACTCGGAACCATGACAATATAACTTTCGACGAAAGTTTTTATTTGTAACGCTTGTATATTATATTTTCTCGTGTCGAGTTGCGTGTTCTTATTGAAGAAACGTAACCCGTATCGATTTTAATTGAAAAGGACTTAAACACTTGTCATCTTTTTTTATCATTATCACTTCCATTTCTAGTAAATTCCAAGGATTTTGACTGGAATACGTGATGAAGGGATTTTTGACTGTAACCTCGGTTACTATGATACTTTTGACCTTCTGATTACCCATAAAAAATTTAGAAAAAAAAATTCTATTGAAAGTAACTTGCTTTGATTTGTAACTTTTTGTTGTCTGATGCATTTTTATACTACTTGGATTTTAATTAACTTGCTTTTTTAACTAAATGTCCGCTCTGAATTAAGATTAATTTTGGTTGAAGTAACCTGCTAAAAGATAAAACGTCTTCTTTGAAAATCTGGTGAAATTTTTTGTTTTCATGGTTTTATCAACCTTCTGATATTTACTGGTCTCTACTACTACTACTACTAACAGAATTTATTCCCTTTAAAATATAAAGGCATCAAACAAAAGAAACGGTATGATTATGTACACAAGACACCACGAACGGCAATTTATGCAATGGCAACAAAGTAGCATTGAACAAGAGTTGCTTAAGTTGAACATATCAATTCTATTTTTCAGATAGATTTTCAATTTTGCTTTGAAAGTTTCAGGCGATGAGAAAATGTCGGCTATGTTGTTTGCTGAAATCATGTTGGCATACCGACAGACGCGATAGAAGAAAAATTGCTCTGTAAAGAAGAGTCGACAATTCTGGGTTGTTGAAAGCTCAGGGCGTGAGCTATTGCGAAGGTCTTTGGCTGCAAAGGTAAAATTTATGTATCTGTAAAGGTCGAAATCAAGTTGATCAGTCAGTACTCGATAAAAAAACACATATCATGTAAAGCTATAGTGAAGGAAATTGGCAAGGAATTCGTTTTTCTAAGTTGTTCTGTATAGTCGTTCACTCCCGTTACCCATTTCAAACATTTTCTGTTAAATAATTCTAGTTTGCGGCGATATGTTAGAGATGGAAACCAGACCTGACTACCGTATAATAAAATACTCATAATACATAGCTGGTAATATTTGAATTTGGTTCTCATGGATACTCCATAAGGGATTGAACGTTTTAAGAAATGGAAAGCTTTGTTAACTGCGACCAGTTTGGTTTTAATGTGGATATCCCACTTTAAATCACTAGATATCGTTACTCCGAGATCTTTGATAGATGAAACTGACGGAATTAGGTAATCATTAAGGCAAAGAGTAGATTTGGGGGAAGTTGAGTTAAAACAAATAACTTTGCATTTATCAGAATTAAATGTCATTTCGTTTTCAAGCGTCCAATTGATAAATAGAACAATGTCTATTTGAACTAAGGAAAAGTCATATTTTGAATAGAGTTTGCTGTCATCAGCAAACAGAAAGCAATTAGAGGTTTTCAAGACAGCTGGCATGTCATTAATGAAGAGTATAAATAGCAAAGGGCCGAGTACACTTCCTTGCGGAACACCACTTGTTACATGGCCTTTTGGAGATGCTTCATTGTTAATTAAGACAATTTGCGTGCGGTTTGTGAGATAGGAAGCAAAAATTTCAAGAAAGCTAATGTCAAAGCCTAAATTACCAAGTTTCGAAATAAGTATATGATGAGGAACTTGATCAAAAGCCTTGCGAAAATCGAAGTACACAGAAAGACATTCGTTTTTTGCCTCGACGTCGTTATAAATCTGATCTAGGTGTTCAAGAAGCTGAGTAACAGTTGATCGCTTGGTCATAAAACCATGTTGAGCAGGTGTAATTTTAGCCCGAATTTTAGGATAAATGAAATCGAAGATCATTCTCTCCAGAATAATCGATAATTGAGGCAATATGCTAATCGGGCGATAATTTTCAACATTTTCGGGACTACTAGATTTAAGAATTGGCGTAATAAACGCACATTTCCAAAGTTCTGGCCACGTTTTAGTTTCCAAAACCTTGACAACGAGCTGCACGACTAGAGGAGATATTAATTCACTGCAGCAGTTAAGAATAAAGGTTGGGAGGCGGTCGTTGGTAATACAAAAAGTTTTAGCAAATTCAAGAGCTTTCTCGACATTTTTAAGGTTGACATGGAGATCGGATAGAAAAATGTTGGGTTTTTCGGGTTGTAGGATTTGAATTTCGTGCTTTTCTAGAAACACTGAACAGAAGTTATCGTTCAAAAGAATGGCTATTTCAATAGAAGTGGATGCTTTTGTATTCATCCAGTGCATTTGGTTTGGTAGTTTCCTTTTGGTAAAAAATCGAAGGTATTTAAAGCAATCACGGGTAGAACTTGGTCTTAAAGATTCAAGGAGACAAGTTTTATCCAACTCGACTGAATTGTTAAGGTCTTGTTGGATCGAAGCTAAATGATTTGTGTTGGCTGTCCGTTTAGATATGGAATGGTGCTTATTCAGTAAATGAACTGTATGCGACGAATAATAATGGGGAAGTTGCTGGCGTCTTTTAGTTTTATGTGCACATGATAAAAGAAGTGCATGATTGATCTGAGCGTACCAGCTATCTACATAATTATTAGTGGTGGATATGGAATAACATGAGCTTTGTTCCACAATGGTAAAGCAAGGGCTGATGTTACTATTGAAGATCGAATGAGAGAAAGATGATTTAGATAGAGAGGATTTCATAAAATTCCCAATCACAGTAGGCGCTGCTTCAGGAATGGTAAAAAAAGCAAATAAAGGAAAATGGTCTGAGTAAAGCACTTCATTTACAAATGCAGTGAACAATTCTGTGTGCGAAGTTAAAATGATATCAAGAGTGTTGCCTGAGCGATGTGTGGGTTCATATATAAGGGGCATTAAGCTATGATCCTCAATAACCTCTAGGAACAGTTTTGAGTAATCACAGCCTCCATCAGAAGATGCCCAACAGATATCAGGCAGATTTAGGTCACCTAAGATTGTGTACGAACTAGAACCATTAATCAATTTGGAGTTAAAATAACGTATTGAATCAGTAAGCATTTTGGCAGGTATCCGAAACTGCGACGAAGCGGGGGGGGGGGGGGGGGTTGTAAATAAGGAGGAAAATATGATTAACTGCACCCGAATATATTGAAAGTCCGATGCAGTAATCTGCATCGTATGATAGAATTGAATAATTTAAGGCCAAAATATTTTTTGTAGCAATGAGAACACCTCCGTGTTCTCCAGAAGTGCGGTCTTTTCGAGCAATAACCGAATAGGGAGAATTCATAGGAAAAATTTCAGGATCAGTAATTTCTGGTTTAAGCCATGTTGCAGTAATGAACACGATATCAGGAGAATGTAAAGAAAGAAAATTGATTAACTTCAGACGCTGATTTAGGCTCAAGAGACTTTGTGCGTTGATAAGGCATAATTTTGATTGTAGTCAGTCAAGATTGTTCTTGATACCATTCCGTTTGAGGGTCAGACCACGAATTTTTAGCTCATCGCGTGGAACTTTTTCATTGTTAATCATGTCGTACCGTTTCTTGAAGATTTTACGTTTCAGAATCTGTTCTTCTTGGTTTAGGGACTTCAATATGAAAATCTTTTCTTTGAAATTCTTCAGTTTGTAAGATTTTGCTAGGCATTTTCTAGCATTCCATTCGGATGACAGACGAACAAGTAAAGGACGCGGTCTTCGTTGTTGGGGATTAGCTTTACCAACCTATACATTTAGCAGATACTGAGATTTTCTTCGCCTATATGATCGAAAATTTCGGCCACTTTGGCTTCTTCGGCCTCTATATTGGACGTAAACTGACCGTTGTCTTCGCAGACTCTGTCGATGATTATCTCGTTTTCACATGTGTTGGCCCGGTGACTGTTATTAATACGACTATTAACCGGTACATTCGATGATGTTGTCTTGGTTGGATCAACGTTTTCAACAGTTTCTTTAATGCTTTTTGTAATTTCGATTAAGCTTCCTTGTCTTTGAATAATCAGTTCAAACTTAGCTTGGGATGTGAAGATGTTCCCCTCAAGGCAGCCAGAGCACAGCCAGAAGCATCCTCGAATTTTGCCCATTGTAGCTACATCATCAGGAGACAATCCAACACATTGCCCATGGAACCACGCGCTGCACTTTTCACATCCTATAGCAGTTGAGTCGTTGTCCTTCACTGGTTTGTTGCATGGTCCACATCTTGTAGCTTTTGCTTGAGACATATCAAACCGGAAACTATTTAATAAGTTAATCGCAACAATTAGGCCTCAAGCCTTAAACCAAATTAGGCTCTTAAACCAACTTCAGCTAGTTTTTCAGAATTAAACCTATTTAATCAATGGAAATGTTTTCAATATTACCCGAAAGAGAATCAGAATCCGAGCCAAGTGAATCAGGATTTGAAGAACTAGAAATTGTTTCTACTCCTATAAAGCAGCAGACTTTCACTTCATTCGAAAGTTTTATTCGAAAACCGAATAATATTGACTCTGGTCGACCGATATTAGTAGGCACTCAATACCAAGCTGAAATACCTAATTACGTTGGCTCGCATCCTTCCACGAAATATCGTAACGAAGCAGACATCGAACAATTAAGCTTCTCATACGCTCAGTTTAAAGCGCAGGCATTACCAGACGAGTTTCTTGCTGAATTTTGTCGTCTAGCCAAACGCAAACATAGCTTTGAAATTGATCAGGCACTTCAATTCCTCCATGCATATGATTATAATATTGCGGAAGCTTTTGCTTATATGGACAAATTTTATGCAGTTCAGTCATATAAATGGGATAAACTAGACAGAAGGACTTTTAGGACAGGTTATCAATTTTTTGGCAAAGATTTCATCAGTATCCACAATTTACTGAAACATAAAACGTACTACGAAATAATAGAGTTTTATTTTATTGTCTATAAGCGTATGAGGTATACATTGGGAAACCATTTGTATGAAAATTTGAGCGACGAAATAGCAGAATATAAATCGCCGTCGGTTGAAAAATCGTTCGAGCAATCAAGAAAAGCAAAAAAGAATGCCATGATGAAAGTGCAGAAATGCGGACCGAAGAGCAAAATGGTGGGTTTGCGGAAAAGGCAAGGCAATAAATTGTGCTCATTCAGCAAGACGCAGTTAAGGGAACTTATGAAACCGCAAAATCAGCCTGAAAAAATACGAGAAAAAATTACGAGTCTGAAGAAAGAACTGGACTTCTTATGCGCTGAAAATGAAGATTTTGTCCAATCAGTTATCAAAACTGACCGTAATTAAAAACTGTTCCGATTTAATTTTTGTCAGTACTTTTGTCAAACTTTATTTGTTGAGATTTTATTTAATTTTTTCTTTTCATTTTACTCTAACCATTTTTTTTGCCAAATGACATATTTCACTTATGGTTAAGTCTAAATTTAACAATTTCGGAGCTTTTTGCAAAATTAATTGAAGGTTTCGTAGACTATTACTGGAGAAGTCTTTTACAACAGATTTTTTTGGGTATAAATATGCATAAGAAAGGTACGAGAGAGTTGAATCAAGAATAAGTCATCTCAGAGAAATTTTTATTGCGACCACTCAAATTTGAGAGGAAAGCTGTCGTAGGGTCTCTAAGTTTTTTTTCCACGCTCAATCAAGTACTATAAAAATAATCCAGTTGTGATTTGAACGACATTAAAAAAAACTTTGAAAGTATTGAGATAAACCGATTTTTATTATTCTCTATTGTTCCGACCATTGAAAATGGGGAGGAACTTTGTATTTAGGCGTGTTTTATTTTTTTTCTTTCTT
The DNA here is from genome assembly GCF_963678635.1 of Symsagittifera roscoffensis. Classification (NCBI taxonomy): domain Eukaryota; kingdom Metazoa; phylum Xenacoelomorpha; order Acoela; family Convolutidae; genus Symsagittifera; species Symsagittifera roscoffensis. The sequence goes on from NC_087067.1 coordinate 44,494,542, forward strand.
GTTTCGACCATTGAAAAATGGGTAAGAACTTTGTTTTCGGGTGTGTTTTAGTTTTTTGTTCCGATCATTTGAAAATGTGGAGGAAGTTTGTATTCAGGTGTGTTTTAATTTTCTCGTTTTGTTTTTCCCTCACAGTTAGGTACCACAAATATTTATCGGAAGTGTCGTGTGATATATGATATCAGAGCCATTTCAGTTGTGATTCGAACGACATAATCGTGATCGTCGACATTAAAGTTTTTTTTTATCTCAGTGCCGAGAAAAACCCGTCCGAAAGTGGGAAGGAACTTTGTCTTCTGCTTCCAAAGTAGGAAGATACCACTAGTAATCATCGGAATACGTTGTGATATTCCAAATTAAATCATTTTGAGTCGTGATTTGAATGAAATCTTAAAATTTTTCCCAGTATCGATAAAAATTGGTTTGAAATGTTTGATTTTTTTGTCTAATTTCTTGCGAATTAAGCGAGCGAGCAGGCTTATTAGTGGGACCATAAGCTTCTTTTTAAGCCCTGAATATTTAGTTTTTGAAGTTTCTTTTCGAGCCTTCTTGAGAATAAATATATTAGCCAAACTGTTTTTTTTTGTGATGAAACGCGAGTAGATACCGTAATAAGAGCGCTCTCTTTGATTTTTCTTTGTTCTTGTATTTCCTTTGATCATGCCGACAAAATTTTAACAAGTTTAATGACATGTCTCTGGATTTCTGTGACCCACCAAACTGCGCCTATCCAGTGCACAGTTTGGACTTGTAACGAAATTCGAAGCCCGACGTTTTTTGAGGTTTAGATTTCTTCCAAGTTGCTGTAAAACCCATGCTTGAGACCGCACAGCGCGGTAGTTTGATTTCAGTCGAGACCTGTTTTTTTGCAAACCAAACTTTTCGTTATATCGATTATTGTCTGTCTGCTTATTTTTGTCCACCTCATTCCGCTGAAAAGACTTTTTTGAATAATTGTTTTTTGTTTCTATCATTCCGAAAGCTCCTGGTACAGGTAATTTTGTTTTGGATCTTTTGGGCGTTTTTTGCAATTTTTAATGATGAAAATGATTTTTTGAAATTTGTTTTTAGTTGGTTTTTTTTCGTTTCATTTAAATCATAGTCATTCAATTTCGTATTGCAAGTGCTGCGAAGCTCAGCTTTGCCTCTATGTAAAATTATTAACTGAAAAAAGAAAACGTTTTTGTTTATCATCGGATTCGTTTGTCCAAAAATCTTTCTGCGAACTGAGCTCAACTTACTTCTATTCAAAAAAGTAATTTAAGACATGCTGTGCGTAGAGTTAATAACGGTCATTTTTTGACTTTTTATTGGCTGTTGCTTGAAAGAATGTTGTCATCTTCATGGTGCGTGTTTATCGTTTTGGTGAGTTGGGTCTAGAAAACTTTGAGGTTTAGTCCGAAAAAAATAGTTTGATTGGTAAGTGTCGAATTTTTTTCTTTCCTCATCTGCTTTTTTTCAGAAGTTTTCTTGGTTCAGCCGCTAGTTGCAGAATCGTTCAGCATGTTTGAGGAAACAATAGAAAAAATCAGCTTGAGGCGAATAGATCTGAATAGATTTCCGCAAGACTATCGATGTACTGTCATTTATGGAACAGCCTTGGTTGCTTGTTTAAATGTCAAAGAATGTAGTAATATCTTCTTTAGATGTTTTTTTTTCTGAGGGAAAAATTGACTATCGGACAGAAAAGTGAAAATGTCACGAAACATGTGAACGATTTCCAGTTTCGATTGTAATTTTTAATTTTGAGGTTTCTCAGTGGAAAAAAAAAGTACCTATTGCTCCAATTTTCTCAAATTGGTTTAATTTTATCAATTTTGTGTCAATCAAATTGTTCGAAAGGTGTCAAAGGCATATTATTTTCTTTGAATTTTGAAACATGAAACTCTGAATTGACTGATTAATACTCACTTTCATTAAAAGCATAGTCCTGACTCTCAAGAAGGAGTAGAAATCACAAAGCGCATCTCTGAGTCGAAGATACTGTGACAGACAATCCAAGACATCCGCACCATCGATAGCAATACATCTAGAATACATAATTAAAAATAAACCGCCATAGCCAGTGATGGTATATTATAAGCATTTTTTGAAACCCAAAATATTTGGTATAAAAAATCATCGGCCTATCGGTTTTCTGCTAATGTTTTGTCGACTTAGTTTCCACATTTCTTGCCTTTTTTGTGCAGCATGTATTTTTTTTGTAATCGGCAGTGTTTTTGATTCTTTTCTGTAATTGTTAAATTAAAAACTAACTTTGAATAATTTTTTTTTTCGCTTAAACACATTTTTCTGCCCAAATGATTTCAGCTGATGTTTATCGGCTTTGTGACCGACTATTGAATCGTTTCAATTGAAAAAAACTTTCATTCTATCTTCTGGATAGCACAACATGCTTAAAATCTTCATAGAAGTATTAGTTTTTCATGACAACAAGTTTTTTCGGCGAGCGAAATTTTTTTTATGTGCGTGTGTGTTTTGAGGCTGAGAACTTCTTAGTAACTTTTTGTTAGTCTTAAGTTTTTTCGATTTTTCGGCATATGGGCCTCAACTTGTTTCTTTGAGGGGCAAATAATGTTTTGAGGGTGAAGGGGATTTAATTAATTTTAGAAGTCTTAAGTCTTGTTGGCTTTTTTCGGGTTAAAGGGTTTCTTCTAAGGTGTTTTCGGCTCTGTTACCGCTTGGTAAAATTTTGTTCAAGCTAATTTCACATTCTATTTTCTTGGCAAGTTTTTGTATCAAAACTAGCCTTATTCATTTTGATAGATATAGATTTAGTTTTGTGAACCACTTCGGTTTTCTCCGACTTAACGTCTTTCTTTTTTGTGTCGCAAGTGGTGTGAAGCTCACCTTTGCCTCTGTGTTACAAATTCGAATGTTTTTCTGCGCCTGGGACGCAAATGTCAAAACCTGCAATTTTTCAAACTGGAAAGTTCTGTTGAAAAAATTGTGAGTCCATTGTTTGTCTGATTGTTTCGTCGGCCTAGTTGCACGTAATTTGTAAAACTACTAGCCCTGACTGTATAGTTTCATTTTTTGATTTTAGTTCGCTGAAAAGTTGTATTCGGCTATAAGTTTTGTGCTTTGTTTTAATGGCTTAGTTGCCTAATTTAACGTAGTTCTAAGTGAAAATTATTTTTTCGGCTTGTTGGTTTTCCTTTTATTTTTTGTCTGCTAGCTTGCAATGCCATGTTTGTCTGCCTCTCTGTGTGGATAGTTTTCGGTAAATTATTCGTCGACAGTGCTAACTCCCATTGCAGGGTTTCAAGGAAGTTCATATCACTGATCAAAGGCACGTTTGTATGCGAAAAAAATCCTACTCCGTGAAATTTTTTTTTAATGACTAAATGGCGTTTTGCGGCCTAATTGTTTTGTATTTCTTTATTATATTGTCTGCGAAGCATGTGCCAGCTTGTTTGTAACTTTTTGATTGCCTTTAGATCTTTGCTATTTGCAAGGATTTGCCATATTTCCCTTTTGCAAAGTATGCCACTGCATGTGAAAGACCTTGCAGTCGTGATTACGATTCAAAAAGTAGATTTTTTGCAAATAAAGTGCTTCAGGTCTCTACCAACAAAATAGTGAGATTTTTGCTTTTTGTCTAACTCTGCTTGGAGTCTGAGCAAAGAAAGTCAGAGTGAATTTTTTTGCAATTAATTTCTGGGCATGGTAAAATTCAGCAAACCATACGTTGATTTCTGTCATCTCTTTTCCTCTCCAATTTTTCAAATAAGTAATTGAAAAAAAAGAGTTATGAATTTTTGTTTGGCAATATCTCACTTCGGAACGTTCTGTTTTTTGTTTGCTCGGAAGCTTCAGTTTTTATCACTGATCTATTGAGATGTTTGCTTCGTTTGGCTCCGGATGCTCGTTTTTTAATCTATTGCCAAAGATAAACAATGTGCTACAATAAGATATCTCCTTTCAATAGATTTTGTTTCAATAGATTTTGCATTTTGATTGGAAACAGGAAATGTTTTAAATAAAAACTGGTTCCAATTTCTGAGTTTGGCACATTTTTTTTATTATTTTCATGGTTATATTAATTTTTGCTGTTCGAATTTGATTAGTATTTGCAGATCTCTTGACAATTAGTCTGTTTTTTCTTCAATTTTAGGTTGAAATGACTGAAGATAACGCTAACGCCGTTGAGTCGGCTACTACATCAGAGAGTTTTCAAAAGGCTCTTGACTTTATCAATTCAGATAACGAGACAGAGTTTTTTTCTCTCATCCGGGTCGGAAATGTGAACTTGAAAGAGGTAGATTCCCACGGAACCTCTATACTTCAACATGCAGCTTTTAGAAATCGCTCTAATATGGTGAACTACCTCATTAAAAGCGGCTGTGATGTAAACGACACAAAGCATGAACACAAATACACGGCGCTTCATTTTGCGGCGCTGTCGGGTAACATTGAAACGGTCTCGGCATTATTAGACGCGGGCGCGAAAAAAGACGAAGAGAATTCGGTGAAAAGAACAGCAGCCGAAATGGCAGCTTTTACTGGTCAAAGTCACATCGCTAGCTTCATAAACTCCTATTTTTTACCAACTATTTTCTTACATTATACCGATCCCTCAGTTGGAACCTCGCTTCAGTGCGACAAAGAATTAGCTCTTGAATTGCATAAATTAGCGACAAGTTACAATATACATCCAGTAAGGCTGGCAATGGTTTTGAAAACGCATATTAAAATCTTGGAAAAGATAGCAGTCAGCATTGCCATTTTGGAATGCGAGCGAGATAAGCAGTTCAAAAAAGAAAATAACGAGATTTTGTCCCTTAAACTTCACTTTATTGCTTGTCTACTGAAAAAAGTTGACGAGGCTTATAAATTGACGGCACAACCGCAAGAAGAAAAGGAAAAAATTGAATATGAAAAATGGAAAGCGAGTTGTGATTACGTCATAAAGTGGCTTTGGAAAGCGGAGAAAAAAGGGGCGACCGAAGATAACAGGGACCGATTTGTAAAATCAGGACTGAAAAGTTATCCTTTTGCCCAGAACACAGCCCTTCAACAGTCCGTGAAAACAATTGCGAGCGCTGAACCAGGAAAAGAAACTGCGGAACCGATAGCGGTGTATATGCAAATTCTTACGGGATCTCACGCCGCTACATTTATGCACGACTCTCATTGTGTAACATGTACTGAAAAATTACGCAATCATTTGAGGTGTAGTAGATGTAAAGAGGTTCAATATTGTGATAAGAAATGCCAAGCGATTCATTGGTCGACCCATAAGCCCCATTGCAAGTCTACGTAGCAAAGTCTAGACAGTTACAGCCCGAAAAGAACTACAGCCCGAAAAGTCATGAACTCTTCTTTTCTTTGTAGTTTTTATTGTCTATTTGAAAAAAAAAATCTTTAACCGCAACATATTTCCAATATATTTGATCAAAATAACCATGTCTTCATTGGCAGACATCCCTGAATACTAAAGAACCGTTTCTTGTTCAGGATACGATTGTTGTAAAGGATACGAGAGTTTTGCCGGTTCTATCTCGTATGTTGAGCTTAAGATCAGAATCAGTCTTTATATGTACATTTTTTACGGGAGCTTCAATTGACACGTTTAATTTGTTGTCCCTATGTTGATTTTGGTCTTCGTGTATAAAATTCGAATCATCCAGATCAAAGTTTTGAGATTTGAACTGTATCAAAGGGAGCATTTTTTCATGGTTTGCTTAGCTGGTATATAGTGTCCTGAACTGTTCAGTCTTATATTTTTTTGCTTCGACCATTCAAAATAGCGTTTGTTTTTCAGGAAAAGTGAAAATTTGTTCATGCTCAAGTTTTGTTTTTTAGCTGCTTGACTTTTGATTTCTTTTCAAGTTCAGTTCATTTCATGTGTTGAAAGGAAGGCAAAGTCCACTATCGAACAGCGAAAGTGAAAAGGCCTGAACTTATTTATCAGAATTCCTAGCAAAATCAAAAATTTACTTAATCATCCTATTTTCTCATCATCCTATTTTCTCAAATTGGTGTAATACTAAATAGTGCTAATTATGAGTCGGTCTTGAAATTCAAAGAGCTTTAAAGCTATAGTTTTGCTTTAAATTCGAAAGCCATCTCAGTTGTAAAGCCATCTCATTGTAGTTACAAGTGATTTTGATTTTGATCCTGTAATTTGTAAACTTATTAAACCTGATTTTTTTTATTTCTCCCTTTTTTTCGCGTTTATTTTAAGATAACATGAGCGATATCCATTTGGTTCATTGTACTCAAAGTATATAGACAGGTGAAAGCTTTTTGGTATATGCAAATGTTCCTTCCTTAATCAAGCGGTTTTGTGAAAGCTTATTTTTTCAAGGCTATTTTGAATTTTATATGACCTTGAAATCTCATTATTTGGTCATTTTTTTCATGCGTTGGCAAAGTGCAGCTCGACTCTCTGTACTAATTTGTTTCGTTTTGATACCATGTGTTTTGAATCGATTTATATGCTCAATGACCTGAAATTACAGGGTTATAATAGTGTACAGGTGTTATGCAAATTTGTAGTACTCGTGATTATCGACTTAGGGGTTATAGTTGGTGGCGTAAAATCCTGCTATTGACGTCCCTTTGATTTATTACTTCCTTTCCGTATCCTCAAAAGGATGAGAACTTTGCAGAAGTAGTAAAATATTAAGCTAACAGTTTTCTTCTGTTCCTGATTTTTTCACTGCAAAATAGTTTTCCTGCAGCACCGTCTTACTTAATTCAGTCTATCTGTGACTAAAAGTCGACCATCTAAGTGCTTTTTTTTCAAAGAAAAGTTTCATTGAGTAGGAAACACGCTAGAAAGTTAAAAGCGTTTCTCTGATGGAAATTAATGCCGAAGCAAAGTGATAATGAAAGCTTTTTAAATGTGTAATATTCTTTTCTGATACTTGTCTTTTGTTCAAACAATTTTCTCTGGCGGCTTAATGACATCTAGGACTCAATTGACAGAGCTTAGTCACAGAACTTACTGACAGCTATTGTTTTAAGGAGATTTCAAATTCCGGTTTTTGTCGTTTACATGTAACTTACCAGCAGAAAATATATAATTTTAAAAACTACGTTCCAATTACATTTTATTTACTTAATTAACAGCGCATTAAGAAATGTTTTTATGGTTTCAAGGCTTAAAATTTGATATAAAGAAGAGTACGAAGTCATTTGAGCCGTGTTTCTATTATTTCTGCATGAAAAACCGAGGAGTCTCAGTTTAACTGACAAGTTTATTTTCTTTTTACACCTGTGAGAGAAAGTATCTTGTAATCGGGATCTAGACTTTTTCCCGTAAACAACTTTTCTTACACATTTGTTATTGAATTTGATATTGCTTTAAATTCGAACCGTAGCAATTTCCAGGACCCATCGCGCTTGGTCTGGAGGTAATGCAGATTCATCTGCAACCTATGGTCAGGGGTTAGAGTCCCGGTCAGATCTTCAGTGTCGGTATTTTTCAGTGTCTGAAATTGTTTTTTTTTCGCGATAAACGGATAAGTCGGACTATAGTTTGTCGACTTAAATTTTGTCTGCATAGTTGCCACACCAGGGTTTTTTTTGCACTGTAATAAGTTTTTATTGTAGTCTCAAGTTTTGTCGATACTCCTGTAGTTCTCTAATTTTTGTCTATGTGGTTTTATGTGATTTTTGATTTGGGTTTTTTCCCTTAGAATTTTTTTCGCCCAAATGATTTCGACTCTGTCGGTTTAGTGCACTTATTTTGCATTGGATTTAAGACGAGTAATATTTGTTCTTTCTTTTAATAAATGAGCTCAGTTGGTAGTATGAAAGTTATAAGCTCAAACATTTTAATCGCTGAAAATTTTTCTGATGACAACAATTTCTTTTAGCATTTGTTGTTTTCGGAATAGTTTGTGTCTAATCACGTGTTGTCTGCTTAGTGAACGCTCGGACATTACTAAAAGCTTGTTTAATGCTAGTGGATGTGCTTTTCTGAAGTTGAAATTATCGAATTTCTAAAAATTTTGTTGATTTTTATGGTAGTAATATCCGTTGCCATATTTTGTTTCGGATCAATTGGCGTCTAACTAGTGTAAGCTTACTTAATATGTAAACTGAAAGCTTACTTAATATTAGTGGTTCTATTTCTTGTGTGTTTTTTTGAGGTTGAATTTATTGTATTTCCAAAAAATGTTGATTTTTTCAACATTTTTGTAATGACTGTTTCCTTTGTGATTTTTTGGTTTCAGATCAGTTGATGTCTAACTAGGTGTTTTTGGTTTAATGAACGCTCGGATTAAAACTAAAAGTTTGTTTCCTGACAGTGGTTGTATTTCTCGTCGGTTTTTCGGAGATTGAATGTTTCTTATTTTCCAAAAAAAAATGTTCGACTTTGTTATTTCCATCCCAGTGACTATTTGGTAGCTTGTAATGCTAAGTTTTCGTTGTATCGCAAGTGATAAGAAGCTGCACGTCGCCTCTGTGTAACTCTTGCGAGAACAAGTTTTTTAAAATCGGGAACTAATCTTTTTCCCCATGAACAGCTTTTACAAATTAAATTCTTTTTTCACTTCTTGTTTTTTTCTGAACATCCACCAGATCCCACTTCCCCTAGGGTTAACACCGTCTCGTTAAGCACCCTGAGTTCAAGAAGTTGAGGTGTCAATATCTACGCAATTGAAAAAATCGGTGAAGATAGAATTGTCGGGCTTTGGTTTGTCTGCTTAGGGCTTGTATTGTTGTTGTTTTTAGCCCCCAGGGGTCGTGTCCGGCATGCTCAAACAGAGTCCGGGAAATTTTACGACTTTAGTCGGCCGAAGCCACAGATTAATTGAGATTAGAGTAGTGGTGTTCATGGAACAGTTAAAGAGGTGCAAAGTGGTGTGGGGGAAGTTCAGCGGCGGCAGTTTGAGGGGATATTTGTGTCTTTTCTGTTTAGGTAAACGAGCGTTTAGGAAGGGGCTATAGCTGGATCTATAGTCGAACCTGCGCAAGGGTTCGCCTGGTCCTGCGAGGGAAAGATTCTCCAGAAGATGAGATATCAAGGGGTATAAGTGCAAGCACTTTCGGGGGAGGAGCATCTGCAATAGCTTGCTCGACATTTTTAGTGTGCTGTTGTTTTAAAATCGATGGATAATTTTGAGACGCGAAAGAACTAAGTTCGTTAAAATCGTTTAAAGGTGTGAAAGATGCATTTGATGGGCCTTGGATCATTTTTTCTATTTCGGGACCATTTATCTCAAGTATTGTCTGGCGGATATTCCGGGGAGTTTAAGGGTGGTGGTGACAAAAAGTAACAGGTTTGAAGGGGGTTAATTGAGAAAATAATAGTTGATGACATTCAGCAACATTTGAAATTTTGGAGCACTCTTTTTTGTACAAGTCGTTATTGTGCGGAGAGCGGCGTTTTGAACTACTTGAAGTTTGCTCGAAGACGTAAAACTGGCGGCATGGAACCATGCGGGGCATGCATTATCTAAAACTGGTCTGACCAAAGTCTTGCAGATTACCAGTAGTGTCTCTTTTCGTTGACCCAAGTTCGTTCCCGATAAGGCCTTCAGGATCGCTATCGTGCGCGAGGCTTTTGCTGAAGTTCGCTCGCAGTGCTCTGCAAAGTTAAGGAACGGGTCAAAGACACCGATTACTTCGGGGTGCTTTTCTGAAGGAAGAGGTATATTGTCCATTTTCACTAGGGTGTAAGTATTAAACTTTTTATTGAACGAGGAAAAAAGGCTAGCGGAGCCTTTTGATGAGGAAAAAACAAGAGATCTGGACGTAAAAGTTTGGTGTAACTTTGTAACTTAGTTTGATAAACGAGAGGAAGCTTTTTGAAAGAAACTCGAAATAACGAAGGGGTGAAAGTAGCCTGCGTACGATTGTAGTTTAGCTTCAGGGGGTGATGATGGCGTATCATGAACAAAAAAGTAAACAAAGTGGGTGAAAGGACTGCGCCTTGTGGGACAGCTGTGCGAACTGTTCTGGTTGTTGATAGTCTCCCTAAAAAATGTTTTAGCTTGGCGACCACTCAAATAATTTGATAACCATCTGGTTAAGATTCCCGCCGGTACGCTGGTGTCATGAAGTAGATCCAAGAGAGTTCGATGACAGACCATGTCGAAAGCTTAAGATAAGTCGGGCGTGGCGAAAACTGTTCTAGTGGGTGGCCTTTGTTGTCTGGAAACGTCACTGATAAAAAAAATTCGAGGACTGATAATACCGTAGTGGTTGAGTGCATTAGCCGAAAATCATGTTGGTGGTCAGCTTTGGATAGGTGTTTATTAAGGGTTAGGTGAATTAAAGATTCTCAAATTTTGACAGCTGGGCTTAAACTCCACACCGGGCGGTAGGATTCTGACAATTTGAGGTATCTATTTGGTTACTAATCTTTGATTAGGCATCCTGAGATGCTATTTTTCCTCTCTTCTTGCATTCTTATTAGAGTTCTGGGCTTACTGCTGTTCCACACGAATCTGTACGCTCGGTCAGCTACATTCTGAAACTTATTTATGTCCGTCAGTGACCATGCCCTTACGCTGCAGTCGAATAACATAGTCGATTCGACCACTGCCTGTACTATTACTGCATCGGTCCCCTTTGATAAGTTAGAGTTCCAAAGCCAGCTTTACTTTATTCCAGGCGTGGAAACCTCTTTTTACCCTAGCTGCCCTGTCCTCAAGTTTACCTATCCTCGTTCCCAGCATTCTGGTGTTCTGGGCAGTTTTTGTTGCGAATGTGATAGACTGCTCCTTACCATCGTGACATTTCTCTTCAAAGTCTATCATTCTTTCCTTTACTACTTTCTTTCCCGTCTTCAGTTCAATCTCTGTTCATATGAGAATGGAGTCAACAGCAAAAAATGAGTCCCCCAGCACGAAAGGCACTTTTTTGGTGCTCCGAAGGGCTCTGCTGATGTGTAGGTGGGAGGCTCCCCCCCCCCCCCCCCCCGGCGTCCACTTCCACTCCAGTCCGCCTTATAATCCCCTTCTTTGGGCATTAATCTTCCGTGATCCTCTCATGACCTCCTCATGGCTCTCATTTGCGCTCTTCTCATGGGCTCTACATGATATACTTTAAAAAAAATGGGCGAGGTGGCGCCTCCTTCTCTCAAGCCCCTTGCCGGCATCCAGCTTTCGCTTAGACCTTCCCGACCTTCTACCCTATAACGTGTCCCATCATGCAGTCCCTTTAGTACCCCTATTACCTTCTGTGTCATACCCAGCTTACCCAATATACCCCACAGTAAGTGTTTGTTAGTTCTCGGGTAAGCTTTAGTTATGATCAAGAGTACGGCACTCGGCCGGTCCTCTGTGTACTCCACTCTACATCCGTATACTCGGCGAGTCTCTTTTTCGATACGAATTACTAATAGCGTTGCGTCCGCTGTTGCTCAGATCACTATGAAAACATTCTGGTTTTCGTCCATTGCACCTATGGTTTCTGACCAGGTCCTCAGTCTCGACGCGAATACACGAGCAATCAGCCTGCTTGCCAGTGGGAGTAGTCAGACGCCCCTGTAGTTGTTCATATCGCCCTTAGTGCTTTCCCTTTGTAGATCGGTATAAACCATCCTTCCTTTATTTCGTCCGGCCATTTTTCTGGTCCATGCTCCTCAGTATCTTAACCAGTGATCTTTGGTCTCATCAGTCTAGAAATAATGCAAAAATTTTTCAGTTGGCTGTTTTCATTGGCCAGCTCGCGTTGTTTTATGCTTTGTCTTTTTTGTCCGAATTCGCATTTTTTTTTTGCAAAATTTATGCGCTTGTCTTGGAATCTGCGTAGACATCCATCATATCTAAAGCTAAAAGAAAAAGTTATGCGTGAAGTAGTCTAGACGAAGACGCGAGGGCTAAGTGGTGAACGCACGAGACTCCAATTTTTTTTGTTCTATTTACTTACTCAGCTGTTTTTGTTCCGAGCATTTGAAAAATGTGGAAGAACTTTGAATTCAGGTGTGTTTTTGTTTTTAGTTTTCCAAATAAAATCAGGTAACACAAATAATCATCGAAATGGGTCGAGTTATATATCAGATTGAAGCTTTTTCAGTCGTGATTGGAACATTGATTTTTTTCTCAGTGTCGAGCCAAACTGATTTGAAGTTCTTTCTATCTGTGGTCTAATTTCGAACTAATAGGGTGAGCATGCAGGCTTACAATGGCTTATTTCAGCCGCGAAAACTTAGTTTTACTCTACTAATTTTAGTTTTTATCCTTGCGATAGCAAGGGTATTGCAATAGGGTTTCAGTCTTTTTTCCCGTAAACAACTTTGTGCACAGGACTCATCTCTAGTGTACTTCTGGACTCATCTCTAAAGGTACCTTCTGAGCGTTCCTGTATTCCGTTTCAAAAAATGTCGGCTCATTATTTGTTTGCTTATGTTTTGTCGGACTAGTTGCCACTTGGTAGAACTGTTTTTCTTGCTATGCGCAATTTACCTTGTAGTTGCTCTTAGTGTTTGATTTACTTATCCTGTGTGTTTTGAGGTCGAGGGGGACTTAGTCATTTTTTATTTGTCTTAAAATTTTTGTTAATCTTAAAATTTTAGGCTTTTTCATGTTCCTTTTTTTTCGTCTCAATTGGTTTCATTTGATGAGCAATTAAAGTTTTTTGTTTGTGTGTGGCGAGGGGGACTTGTTAACTTTTATAAGTCTTCTGTATCGTTGTGTTTTATCGGCTTGAAGGGTTTCTGCTTGGTAAATTTTCTGCCGATGCTAAATTCAGATTTTTTTGCCTTGTTTAATTGTTGTATTGCAAGTGATGCGAAGCGAAGCTGCCGCCTCTGTGTTGAAAGTTTTTAGCACCGTTTTTGCGAATCAAAAACTTAAAATTCAAAAAATGGCTGTAAAAAAAGTAATTTTTAGAAATTTTTCTTATGTCCCTTTTCTTTATTCCAGTCATTTCTCTGTAGAAACTGTTTTTCAATTGCTCCATTTGACTATGACTGTCGAATATACCTAATTTATATTTTTTTTGTTCAGATCTTACTGTCACACCACGAAAAAAAAACGACGCTAATATGAAATAAAAAAACTTTTGTTTGTAGTTTTTTCAAGACTATGGTCGGAACATTCTGTAATAATTGCACAGTAACCAGCTATCCTTGTGTAGTTTTCTGTTTGAATCTAAGGCGTTTTTGCTGTTTTTAGAAAAGTTCAAAAAAGTTCTTTAGCTCTATGTAAATTTAAATAATCTCTTTTTAAAGCGCTATTTAGGTTAATATATCTTTTAAAATTTATTTAATTACACGTGGCACATTTAAGAAGTCTTCTTGTTAGCACGTTGAATTGTGAAGCCTTTGCAATGTTTCAAAAATTTACTGAAGTCAAGGCTTCAAATTGTCGAATGTGGAAGTTTGTCTTGTTTCTTATAACCAGCTATTGAATGTTAACTTGGATAATTATATTGACGTTAAACATACATCTGCTGTAGTGCGAATGCTATAATCTTACAGTCATTGCCTTTTTGGTGCGCAAACTTATATAAACTTTTTCTGGTGACTCTTGGTTTTTTACACAGTTTATCTGGTTATGTCTAAGCCCTGGATCGGCAGAATGATTAGCTATAATAACTCAAATAAATTTTGTTGTCAATATTAAATACCCCAGCCGCTGTTTTAGTTTTGCATTTTGGTTACATGACAAAAGATCCCCTACCTTAAGGTCCCATCCATTACGAGAAGATCCTAGCCGCCAAGGTACCAGTCCAAAAGATACCTCGTTCTAAAATCGCATATGACATGATAAAATGACCCAGAAAAAGCATCAAAGAATTTGAAAACAACCGAAGCAAAAACAAAGCGTCGGTTAAAATCAAAGAAACGACAAAACTGTTGCTGCTCAAATTTCGTACATAAATTAATTTGCTAATCACTTGGTCTGCAAATTGAAACTCTAACATCAAAACAGTCTAGACTACAAATAAACTTGAAAAGTTTTCCAATCAATCAAATTCATCTATGACAAAAATGGACATATTTTTCTGACAAATCAATTTGAGTGCCTTGAGGCTCTCAATATCGCTGAAAACCAATATGCGCACCGTATCTTGTTTTCTGCTATCGAAAAGACAATTGCTCAAAACGACCTGGTAATTCGAAATGGCGGTCATCTGGGATGTCGTTTGTTTACTTTTGTTAAGAGTTCGCGTTATCACCGACCGGGATTGCAAGTACAGTTGGGTTGGGTTGCCTTGTCATCCTGCATCAATTGTAAACTAGATGCAATGATCTGGCTTTTTACCAGATTTAATTGATTCAAGACTGTCTCCTCCATTTGCTGAACTAATATTCGAGCTTATGAGCCTCCTGCATTGAGTTCGTGACTATGCTCGTTTCAGTTTGGAATGTTATTGGGCCCACATGAGATTAAAGTTTTCGGGCACTTATTTGCTTCCTATTTGCTTCAACCCTAGTTTAATGTTGTTTTTGTTTTGCACTTCTTTTGAAATCCATGGCCGTCAAGAATAAGAAGTGTTCGGGTTTTTGTGAGGTTACCTAAGCAAAACATATCCTTTTTGACTATTCAATTACTTAAAAAGTGAGATAATGAATCCCAAATTTATACCTTTTTAATTGAGTTTTTCTAATTCAATACCATATTATCACTGAGTTAACCACATGCCGGCAGTATGTTTATCCAAAGTTTTAGTGCATATGATCCCTTCTGTCGTTCATACATCTCTGGATCTTTTCGAATGTTATCTTTTGTCTTGAGAGTTTTTGGTATGACATCTTTGTCTAGACTTTTAGCATTTCATATCGCTTGTATATATCGACAACAATCAGTGTTTTTTTTTCGTATGAAACTTGTATGTTATAACCTATAGTCGTAGAACTGTTATCTTCTATCTATCTATCTATCTATCTATCTATCTATCTATCTATCTATCTATCTATTATGTAATTGGCGTTTCATGCGACGCATATTTAAGAAATCCCTAAATGAACATTTTTGAAATAAGTAAAAGCTGTACATAGACATTTTACGTATAACAAATATTTTATAGTGCATAGACTTTGTACGTAAAACCTTTTATCAAACATGCACGTAATAATACTCAAGGTCAAAAGTCTCAAGGTCAAAATTTATTTCGAAATCTATATTTCTAGCTATCTAATCATCCATCAGTTCTTTATTTAATTGGACTATCACTTAACACATTTTTAAGAAGTCCCTATGTTGACATTATTTTTGCTTGTTTAACGAAAGAATTTTGCACCTTATAGCTATATCCTATATTGAAATGCTCAAGAAATTTCACACGGAGCATGTGTAAGAAATCGCCATAATGGTCTGTTAGTTGGCTAAACTAATACAAGGGTTTCAATTGTTAAATCAAGTCGTTTTTTTAAAATCTGTTGAATAAAATCTGTTAAAATATCGAGATATGGCGTTTTATATGATTTTCTCTATTTTTTGTTCAAAAAACTTAGATATAAAAAAACTTAACGAACTGAGGATTCTCACCCCTATAGTGGGATGAAGTCAGAGTACATTCAGAAATTGCAAATCTGGTGTCCAAGAATGACTGCTCAAATTCTTTTGGTTTTGTAGACATGGCGTTTCTTATTGATGTTTTCAATTTCTTCAAAAAAACTTATGTATAAAAAGCTAATCGATTTTGGCAATCTCAATCTTAAAGTGGGGTGCTGCCAGATTACCTTCAGATAACTGCTCAACTCTTTTTGGTCTTTGAGATATGGCGTTTTTTTATTTGTTCATATTATTTTCAAAAAATTTAGATGTAAAGAAAACTAACCGAACTTGAAATTGTCAAAGCTATAGTTGGGTGGTGTCCAAATATGACTGCTCAAATCGTTTTGGTTTTCGATACCTGGCGTTTTTTATGATAGTTTCATTTTTTCCAAGTTTGAAGTTTGATTGCTCAAATCTTTTTGGCTATCGAGACCTATCGTTTTCATGTTTCCATTTTTTTTTTCAAAAACTTTAGATTTAAATGAACTAACCGAACTTGAAATTCTCAACCCTATAGTGAGATACTGTCAGAGTAAATTCAGGGGTTGCAAATCTGGTGTCCAATTATGACTGCTCAAGTCTTTTTGGTTTTCTAGGCTTGGCGTTTGTTATGTTTTCAAAAAAAATTTTCAGAAAAAGTTCAATTAAAAAACAAACTAATCGATCTTGAAATTGTCAACCCTAATAGTGGGGTTTTGTCAGGGTACATTCAAGGGGTACTGTCAGGGAACAAGTCTGGTCTAACTTTTTCTGCTCAAACGTTTTTTGTTACCAAGATATGGATTTTCTCATGGTATTTTCAAAATGCAACTTGTAGAAATTGAATTTCTCAACCCTATGCTGAGGTGCTGTCAGGTTAAAATTTAAGGTAGCAGTTTTGCCCTTTTATAGTCTCTGCTCAAAGCATTTTGGTTTTTAAGATATAGCGTTTTTTAAACTAGGAACCCCTGATAGATTAGCCCAGTTTGTCTTCACGGTTGTATTAATTATCACTGATTTACTACATGAATTAGAAAGCTCTTTTTACGTTCAACAATCTTTTTGGAGCACCGTAAATGCTAGTCATGCGTTAGTTTGCTTATAACGTATATATATATATTTTAAACGAGGATAACGAAACGTATAATAAAAAACTCTATTTCGCCCAAGTTATCCGCCTTGCAAACCATTTTTAATGGAAAAAAGCATGTTCGATTAGTTTTCAAAAGCATTGAACGGGAAACAACGTGCATTCCTGCCAAAGTACAGGCCCTAAAATGTTAATTGTTTTTTACTACTGAGACGTTTTAAGAAATTGAATTCATTAGGAAGGACTTTTCAGATTAACCAATGGGTGATGCACTGTAATGCAGTTGACGCGCTAGTAGCTTTAAACTGATATCTTTACTTTACTGTAGACTGGCTTAGAAAACATTGTCTTCAAAGCCTGTGAGATAACTTGGAGCCCCAACGTTCTAATGGTAATTTTTCATTGAAAAACTAGCCAATACAACGAAATTTTTCGATTAACATCGCTGCGAAACCCAGTTCATAAGTAAGTTATAGAGCCCATATTTTTTGACGGTTGACCGGCTTAGAATACATTGGCTTCAAAGCCGTAGACAGTAATAGCGGAGCCCGAACGGTCTAAGGTTAATTTTTCATTGAAATATTTGGCATTACTGCGAACATATTCTGTGTGTTAACATCACCGACAAAGTCATTTCATGCTATTGGGTTGGGTTGATATTCTGTCAAAAGGATTTTTTTCCGATTTTTAACGAATAGGGTATTAAATTTGCTTGTTTGAATGCTTATACTTGATTTGCAAATCTAATTGTCCGGGTGTATATATTTACATGTATGCCTGTTTTATAACTCGGACTGAATCATTGCAGTGTCTAATATAAAGGGTTGCGTAAAGAGTTGCTGAACAAAATGGTTTTTCATCAATTTGTTTGTTTTTTTGTTCTTTTTTCTCGTAGAAAGTTTTAACCAACTGATGAAACAAATGAAGCTACTCCAAGCGAGTTAATTCAAGTAGACACATAAGAGCAAAGTGATTTTCGTTTCATTGCTCTGTTTTCGTTGGATACAGCGTGAGGCTTCGTATAACGGAGAATGCAGAGTCAACTATATATAATGTGTACGTTTTTCCAATAATTTATCCTTAGTTCTTTGTTTGGGAATAGTTTTTTGTCTGCTTGTATATATTGTATTTGAATTTTTGAGCTTGAATTCGCCGTCTAACAATGACACGTCGTCAAAATAATTTGCTATTGAAACTTGAATTGGTAGAAGAACAATTTTCGACTTTTAAGGTCGACCAAATTGATTTTCTGAACTTCTTCAATGCACCATAAATACCTTTTTTTGAGAAAAGTGTGTGTTTTTTTTCGTCGCGCATAACATCTCGCTCTCAAGTATAGGATATATTGACACCTCTAGAGAGTTTTCAGGTTTGCTCGGCCAATAATGGATGTCATAAAATGGTGCCAGCCAACGGTGGACCCGTTGGGTGGTCACCGGGTCGAATTCCACCCTCTAAATCCACTATTGGCTGTATTTTGATTCCGTTTCAGAAGTTAGTTGAGTCCAACCAGTTGTTGGTTACCATGCCAAGTCAATCGGCGTCGGCCTCTGCTAAGCGCAAGCAGGACGAGAAGCACTACAACATCCTCAAGGAGCTCCTGGCTCAGGACTGCAACAAAAAGTGCTTCGATTGCGGACAGCGAGGACCTGTGTATGTTAACATGACCATTGGAGCCTTTGTGTGCACATCATGCAGTGGACTGCTTCGAGGTTTGAGTTCGCCTCACAGAGTTAAGTCGGTGTCCATGGCCTCATTCACACCTGAAGAGATGGATTTTATCCAGAAACACGGAAATGATGCGTGCTACTGTGTCTGGATGGGTCGCTACGAGCAGAAGTATGGAGTGGAAGCTTTCCCGGAATCAAAAGACGAGCTTAAATTAAGAGACTTTCTTCACAAAAAGTATGAACAGAAGTTATGGTATGTTTCGGAAGCAAAAGCAATGGAAGAATATGAACAAGCGCGGAAGAAGCGAGAAGTGGTTACCCTGAAAGAAGCAGCATCGAAAGCGCCGAGTGCTTCTAAACCTTCAATTCCAGTCCCAGCCAGCTCTCGTGATTCAAGGAGTGGCAATAAAGTCATGTTAGATGCCGCAAGGCAGGCCCAGGCTAACAAAGCACCTAACGGGGGTAGTAGAGCATCACAGTCGTCGACAATGGTGTCGAATCAAAATCAGCTGGATATGATATTTGGAAGTCAGTCAGAAAAACCTATGGAGAACAAGCCACAACAACAACAGAAAGAAGTCGAGTCGAGAAATGCTTCAAGTAGCAGCCAAGTTGCAGTTACTTCAAATGATCCTTTTGCTTCAAATGCAGGCGATACAAACAAAAATGGTTTTGACCTGTTCGCAAATTTTCCGTCAACAAATCAGAGTCAACCAAGTATAGTTCCAGCAACACTTCCAGCAGGATTCTCCAGTTTTGTGGAACCCACGGTCAGTAATGCTACTTCTGGTTTTGCGGCTGATTTCAGCCAAATGAGCCTAAATAACCAACCTGTTATGAGCGTAACGGCACCAAGCGCGTCTCAAGCGAATGTTCAAGCAAAGCCCAACACCTCAGTTCCAACTGCAGTTGTAAATCCAACTCCGAAAAATGAAGACAAATATGCTGTGCTAGCATCGCTTGACGAAGAACTGAAAAGTGGTTCCAGTAAGACACCATGGTCCAATGATATAACATCTTCGAACTCTCCTAGAGGCGGTGGGGTTTTTTATAACATGTCACAGCCGAATAGCAACCCAATAAGTTCCGGACTTTCGAATTCGGGATCTTTTTCTTCTGGCATGTTTGTATCAGGAGGAGCGAGCGGAATGCATCTTCCGCCACAGCAAGGTAACATGATTCCAACACAGCAAAATGTTAATACCAATCCAATAGCTCATGTGAACCCGTTCAACACCGGCTCATCTGTAGCACAAGCTGGCAACCCGTTTGCGGACCCGAATTGGTCACAGTTTTCTCAAGGTCAAACTTCGGTATCAGCAGCTCCTAATCAGTTCACCACACCTGTTCCAGGTGGGTTCGCCCCAATGAGCCCAAATCAGCAGTTTGGTGCTTTTGGGGTCTCTGGCCAAAACACTGGTTTCAATGCCCAATCGCAACACTTCAGTCAAAATATGGTCAACTATCAGAATCAAACTTTTGCGCAGCAGCCATCTTTTAATGCGTTCGCAGCTGGAAATAGTGCTCATATGACTTCAAACGCACAGCCGTTTTCTCCATTTAACATGAATTCTCAAATGTCTGCGAATCCTATGCTAGCTCAACAACAAATTCAAAATGCAACAAATTTCACGCCGTATGCAAATTCTATCACTTCAAATGGCTTCACTTCACAGCAAAATCAATGGCCGTCGCCAGTGCCAGTCTCAAATCAAAACATGCAGAGTAGTTTTGCAGTTGGGGGAGGGGGAGGGGGAGGGATTGGCCCGTTTGCAGGAATGACTCAGCCGTCAAAGTCTCATCAGAGTGCAACTGTTGGTGCCGCTTTTCCCCAAATGCAGTGGCCCAATCAACAGCAAAACACGGCGTCGGCAAATATGAAAGCAAATCCGTTCTTGTAATTGTAATATAATCAATTATAAAAGGATCTTTTTAAGATTTTTTTTGCTGGTTGAAATTTTGGACCATGGTTTGTTGTTACAAAGCTAGCAAAAAATCTGGTATCTGAATTAGATAATATAATTATGCAACACTGAGAAATTTCTTTAAATTGTTTCTTAAGATACGTTTTAGAAAGTACAATCTAGGAGTTGATAATCGAGTTTCAAAAGGCTCTTTTCCAAATTCCGTATTTTAAGAGTCGATGAACATAGTTCATACTCTTATATAGTTTGCTTAGAACAGTCAAAAAATTTTTAAATATCTGCTTGATTTGTCCCTCATTAGGGATTAAGCCTCATTTTGTTGCAATGTCGGTAAAGTTGTTGACAATTATGGAAAATTTTTTCACTTTTCAGTTTTTTTATCGTACAATTGAGATGAGAAAAATATGCTATGATTAAGTTGACCTTATCAGTTATTTTTATATTTTATATCAGAGTCCTAAAAAGATCCTTGAATGTATTTAATAATGGCAATTGCTCGGGATGTTTCTTAATTGATAAAATATCACAACCTGATTTAAATTATGTCTTTAAATGTTATTTTGGAACTCCGTGTAACATCAAATTTTGTAGAATTTAAAATGTGTTCAATTTCCTAACCTCTTTTTTGCTTTTTGAGTTGGGAAGAAGTAGACTGCAGAAAATCGAATTGCGTTGAAAGGATTCAACTGAATATTGTTTTAGATATGTGATGTTTTTACCAATTGTTTTTTAATTCCGCTTCAATTGTTTGTTGCTGAATTTTATTGAAGCGCAGTTATGAAAAGTGCCACACGATATGCGTTAAAATCCTCTTGTTTTACGCTCGAAATTATTCCTTGTTTATCGTTTTAAGTCAACCTTCTGATTTTCATTACCAAAAAATAATTGTTTTTTGGGAAACCGCTGAAGATTGAAAACAAAACGGTAAGTGATCATCAAACAAAACATGAAACGAAAAGCAGTTGAATGTTTTTGTGTTTTAAGTAAAGGAGGCGTAAGATATGAGTAAACTTCAAAACTATCATTTAATGAAATATTCATATGCTTCTGATTTTAGTGGAAGATCAGTATCAATTGAATGCAAGCTGTATCTAAAAGCAGCTGACGAAAAAAAATTAGTTATTGAGAATTTTAATAATTACAATATTGCATTTCAAATTGGTGGAAAAAATACGCTTACTTTCAGATTATCTTATCTTCAATTTTCTAACTATCTGTTGAAAAGATTCTTGGAAACAAAAATTGGCATTTATTCGGTTCATTCCTGCTTCTAATATCACCACTTTTTAAAACTAGAATCTAGAATTTATAACTAAGTTCAAAGATCTAGCTGGAGTTCTTTCACTCTTTTTATAGCGTTTTCTAAGGAGGGCCTTGGCATAGTGGTTAGGTTTTCGTTTTGAGACTGTCGTTTATTCGATCCCCTGCCATGACAGTGATAGTGGTGAGGACGAGCTCTCAAGTTGACCACTACCTTCAAGTCTATCGCAGCGTTACTGATTTCGGCTGCAACAGTGGTATCACGTGAAAGCTCAAGGCGCGAAAGAACGGCCCTGAGTCACTGAAACGAGCTTCGCTGAGCAAAATGACTCTCTAGAATTTGCGAAGTAATAGGAACAGTCTAATGCTCAGACAGAGTTCATAGCTTTTCATAGATCTTCTGTGAATCGCAGCAACCCTAATTTTATTTTAAAAAAGTTTTAAACTTTCTTGATGTCTTTTATTTTTTCAAATGAAATGATGTATATAACTTCCGAGATTCCTTTTTCGAAGCTTTTTGCTAGCGTAGATTAAGTTTTGCGTTTGCATATGAATGTTTCGATATGGCGCAGAAATACTTTCGGGAGTTTTAATTTCAAAAGTTTATCAGATCTTTGCCCGGACAAACCTTTGAATGTTATGAAACATATGCTAGTAGGTGTTCTTTTTTTGGGTTAATTAGTTACATCAACTAGCAGAACTTCAACGCATTTTTAAATAAGGAACAAGGTATTTTTCAATACCAATCACTGTCGAAAAAGCTTCAACACGAATCGTGTTTAAGCTTTTTCGGCAGTGATTGGTATTGAGAAATATATTGTTCCTCTTTGAAAAATGTGCTGAAATTTTTGTTCAGATTGAAGTTTTATGTTAAGATTTAGTTTTTGTGTGGCCATATAAATCCAATTTAGCTACTGTTTTTTTTATGTATCGGGAGGTGTTACTGAATTAAGTGATGTTTTCTCTTGCAATGTTAAGTTTGTTTTCAATAAATCTCTTTATATCTGTTTAATGGTTCACTTGAGTTCAGTTGCTAAATGAAAGGCAAATCACACTATCCAATAACAAGAAACGATATATTCAGAAAATAATAGCGGCTTTATTGTCCTAAAGTAGACATAAGATTGATGACTTTCCGCCTAACTGAAAATTATCTTTCGGCTAAGTTTTTGCAAAAAGGGTCATTCTGTAAAATCAGAGGCACCAATCAAAGGCAATTTTTGAAAATTAAAAAATTCAAGGTTATGCAATTTTTTAAAGCAATTTTGTCTATTTTTCTTTGAACAGTAGATTAAGTATGTTGTTTTTCAGATTTTTGGAGTTCAAAAGCATTTTGTCAACTTGTCTGTTTTCGTTTTTAAACTCGCATGTTTTTCAAAATATATTAAAATGTGGTCGGATTTTGTTACTATTTTTCTTGCAATCATAAAAGTTTTGCTTTCGAGAATCATTCTTCAAGCGGAGCTCTTATTAGATTCTCCGACGGCGATGTGAAAATTGCGCAAAATGTTTGATTTTTTTTGTCTTTAAAACTTGATTTTAGGATTTTAGGAAAAAAAAATAAAACCAGATAAATATAAGGGTTCAGTGCAAGAGGGCCGAAGTAATTTAAAACCTGATAATTTGAAAGGTTCAGTATAAGGGTCCGAAAATCATTTCGTAAATGGCGTTTACAAGCGCAAAAGCAAACAATAGATGACCAGTCTCTGGCAAGAAAAAGCAGCAGTAAACCAATTTAATTGAGGGTGCATGTGCGTCAATTAAAGAAACAAACATCTCTCACTATTTTTGCTTGTTAAAGTTACACTAGCCAACAAACAAATACGGAGCCTATTTTCATAGGTGAAGGACGACCGGATGGGCGAAAAACTCATGGGCGAAGGACAGAAAACAAAAACAGTCTAAAGTCAATTCATAAAATGATTTAACTGCCGTTCAACTAAAATGAATTAAATGAAGTAATATTTTGCGTTTCTTAAAACGAAACTCTTGAAATATAAAATTTGTTTCAATTCGCCGGCCGTTAGTGAAAATTTGAAAATTTTGCTTATTTCTGCCGTTTTTATGTTCGGACAATATTATTTTGTAATTCCCTGGAAAGGTCCACTTTCTTTCAGATTTTCACGCTTTCTTTCCAGTTTTTGGAATACTGAATTCTGATTGGTTGATTTCTATTTTCGGTCCTTCGCCTGTGAGGGATTTTACCAATAAATACATCCGTACTTCACAAAATTGTTTCAAAACAACTGTCTATCGACCAGTGTACGAAACTGGTTATCGACGAAGTGTTTCTTACACGTCATTTTAAAAAAAGAAACGTCGGTTTAAGTAGCTCTTCGTCGGGATTTGACTCGGATAAATTTCTGTGGGGGTCGTGTGTACCCGAACCGCGGTACTCATTTGGAATGAAGTTTCGAATGAAAATTATGCAATAAACATAAACATATCAAATGAAAACGGAGTTCTTAGATAACGTCGGCAGCGAGTTTGACCAAATCGAAAATGACGCTGCAGCGAATTTGACGAAATCTAAAATGACGCTGCAGCGAATTTGACGAAATCGAAAATGACTCTGCAGCGAAGTTTTCTTCTTTTTGATAACTTTTGAGACTAGCCGTCGCCACGGAGCTAACTTCTGGTTTAAAACCAAGACGGCGGTCGGAAGATCAGAAGAAAATTGAAGACTTTTTGGCATGCATGTTCTTCGTTTTTTCTTACTTCGCTTCAGTTAACGCAGTTAAACAAAACTACTAGTGTATAAAAAAAGTTTTTACGGTAGTTCGAAGTTATCCATCCGGATCATTTATACATTGTGGTTGTTGTGCGAGACAACAACGTTTCTTCAACCGAGACGACTGATTTTTTTGCCTTTTCATAAAGTTAAAATTGTTCTTTAGAAATTCCAGACATTGTCATAACGAATTGGGCGCTCCAGTAAAAATTACTAGAACAGATAAGTATCATCAGGCATTATGCGTCTTGCTAATCAGATACATGCCATAATTTTTTGACAAATCTTTGACCATCCTTAAACTTTCGTTGCAAACTCTTCATTTTGCAAGAAACTAAATTCAGATCATGTTTTTCTTGATTTATTTTTCTTCAAATAAGTTTTGAACATAGTTTGAGGTCATAAATGAACATACTCCTTTTTATAAACTCATACCTAGTCTGTTGAGAAATATTTTTGGGTTTGCTAGTCTTGAGTTTAGCTGATTTGAAAAGATATAGCTTACTCTTCTTTTTCTTTACATGGTCGAATTGATGATTTTTTCTGTGCCATTTTGTTTTTCACTTTCATAGATGTTTGCTTAAAAGAATTCAATAATTTTCTATACTCAACAGTCACTCAAATCAATAAACTTGATAGAGACCTCTCGTTGACTTATTTTTTGCATGATCGCAAAAAGAAGTAATACTTATTACAAGCATGTTTTAGTAAGACTTTTTACAAACATGTTTTCATCGGATTAATTTTCTCTTGTCGTGTACATGCTTTTCGTTTCAACGATTCAGAAAAAATATATGGCGGAAATAGTTTGTCGGTGTTTTACTGGAGCGTATGAAAATACGAAGATAAACGTTTTACTTGGTCACAATAATCATACTATACTATCTTGAATTTATTTTGCGATAAAGTTCATTCATCAATCAAATCACTATCCTGCTGGATTAATTGGTGTGAGATTTACTTTGCTGCTATCTAAAGAAGACGATTATTTTACTTCAGGGTTGGCAAGAAAGCTCTTTGTGGCTGATAAAAACATTATCCAAACTGATGAATGGCAGAATATTAGTTGAAGATATCCTTGAGTTTCATACTTTGAATGTTCGTTAAAAAATTTATTGAATTTTTAGGTTTTTAACTATGTTTCATTAGTTACAAAGATTGTGTTAATTTGAAAAGAACGTATTTTTAAAGTATCAACTGATATTTCGTTGCATACTTTTGAATGTTTGTTTTAATAGGTGGTGTATTTTTGAAGTTGTAACCGATCTTTTGTTAGTTTCATACTTTGAATGTTTATTTTAAAATTTTGTGTATTTTTGAAATTTTAAACAATTTTTCATAGCAAAATAAAGTTATTGATTTTGCCAACTCTGATTCAAGAGAAACCGTGTATCTGATTCCAAATGGGAGCTCTGATGAAGAGAATAAAGGAACAGCTGTTGTTGATTCTGACGGTGCTATCGATTGTGTTGGCCGTCGTAACAGGGGTTTTATTGAGATTGTTCGCCGTCGAAGTGTCCCCCTATGCTATCTACTTGATCACGTTCCCGGGGGAGTTGATGTTCAGACTGCTTAAAATGATGATCGCGCCTCTGATTGTTATTACCATCATATCAGGTAAGACATTGTATTGTGTGCATAGTTCACACTATTGTTTTCAAGGCTTTGCGGATTGGTTTTTTCTGATTGAAAAATTTTGTGCCAAAGTCGTATTGTTCAAATCGTATTCTTCCCATATTTAAGTTATTTGATATTTCTTAAGGCTGATTTCTGCCTCGTTTAACTGTTGACAAATATTGGTTTATCAACCAAAAGCTTTTTCTCCATGAAAGCAAGTAGTATTAAGCTCCACTTCGAATCTGTATTAACTTACTTTTGTCGATGATTCAGGTGTGTGCTCGCTGAAAGATGGAACTGATGGTAGCAAAATTGGAGGACTGGTAGTTACATATTACATATGGTTAGTAGAAGCACCAGTATCATCGATACCACCAGAAGATGCAAGTAGAATTACTTCTACGATCTGCTATTGGCAGTCAGAAACTAATTTAGTTTGTTCGTTTTATTCGCATGATAAAAAAATTTGTCCTACGCAAGTGCATCTCAACCATCAACTGGTTCTCCGAGCAAGTGCAAGTTTTTTTTTCATGCAATTCTGCATTTTATTATGATCATACGATGTGAGTTTGGATAGGAGATACGTATCACAGTGATTAAACGAGGTTTTGAGCAGCCAGCTGGAGACCGAGTTCGAATCCCGTAGCAGACTCAGTTTTCTGTTTCGAAAACAGTTCTTTCAAGACCTATTATCATATCGAAGAGCTCTTTTTGAGTTTGTGTATATTAAGTGCAGCTTCGCTTTTGCGTTTGATTCATTTGCCTCAGTTTTGTTTCAGCACTTCGTTCTTGGCCTCGGTGCTCGGCGTTTGTATCGTGCTTGTTGCTTCGCCCTACTTGAAGTCGATTGGCGGAGATTTCAGCGAATCAAATGAGGAGGAACAGACTGAATGGAAGAAGTTTGAGGGCAACGCGATTGATGCTGTCATGGATCTACTGAGGTTCGTTTTTAGTTTGGTTATTTTATACTTCCCTTCTATAGATGCGCATTAAATAATACGTGCTCAAATTCAGCAGCTTCACGGATATGATCGTGGGAATTTAAAATGAAATTAGTTTTTCCAGAATTAGACTAGCAAGGTTGATCGATAAGTATTATGAAACCACCTACAAATTTCCAATATTGGACTTGTTTTACATTTAACGCCAAGCCGTTGAACCGATTCCTATCGAGATATTTTGAATGAGTTACCACATTTTCGAATCAAGTTGACTGGGTCCACCTTTTCTGCTGATTTGCGTTATTTATTGGAGAATTTATCCTGAGCACCATTGTCTATGTTTATGAAGAAATTGCGTGTTGTTCATAGAAATGCACTGCCGGACAACTTAGTGGCGGCGACGATGGAGAGAGTGAGAACAGAATACAGCAAAGTCTACTTGGACTCGTCAGGGGAGGTCATTCCATCACTAGGTAAAAAAAACAACCACAAATAGTTCATTGGCCTCTTTTTTTCACGCTCGTCCGCAAAAGTTGCAGAGAACTACTTAGTGAAACTTGCTTCATCTTCAAATATCAAAGCTGCAATCGGAGAAGTTTTTGTTTAGAAAGCTTTATAAAAGCAGTTAGCTCCATTTGTTAAATGCGGCGAATTGTATTGTAGGACCATCATTTGTACGTCTAGAATCGGACCATTAGATTTTTATGTGGCCAAAAAAGCGATAGGTGTGTCAATGAATTTGAGATAATTTAATTTGCTTTTTGCAGACTTAAAAGTTCGGTCAAGTGTCTCATCTTTTTCTTTATCAATCAATTTTTTTTTTGTCATATATAATTTCAATTTTAACCATTTTGTAATTTGACAAACAAGCAAATCTTGACTTCAGTTTGTTTTTCTTGCATTATCGGCTAAAGAAACGTGAAGCGTAATTTTCATATTTGATCCGACTACATGCAAATTGTGGCGTATCAATTTTCTAGGCCCGTTCGTGTGTTTTCTTTGATGAAGACTAAATAATGAAGTTTTCTCTGATGAAGTGCCGTTGAAGACTAAAATAATTCACAAATTATGCAATTTATACCGTTCGGTAATTTGTAGTTAAAATTCCAATTAGGAATTACCTCATTTGAGTAGAAAATATGGACTTCTGTAATCTAAGCCTGTAGAATCTAGTATTCCATCTCACCTTTCGGCTTCCACCCCCCGTCCCCCTCGCATAACTATCAGTTTATTGTCTAACAATTGAGTCTACAAGGTTGCAAATGAGCAGGGGCGGATTTGGGGGGGGGGGGGGCGTACGTACGCCCCATCTCAGGGATTTGATCACCTACCGACCCAAAGGGTACCCCTTGGTACTATTTTGAGATATGCATTTTTGGCTGAGGGACCCTAAAGTTTGTCTAAAGGCGCCTTCGGCGCCAATATACACTAATTTTGAGGGGGGAGCGCGCGCTGAAAAAACGCGATTTTTTGGTCAAAATTTTTTTTTGGTCAAAATCAATTATGTTAGATTTGGCTAACTAGTCCGCATCCTTAATATTGTATTAAGCTAATGACGTGAACGAAATAGGAGGAAAAATCTTCGGACATTTTTTTTTCGACAGTGATAGTTAGATCTTGGTTTTTAAATCAGTAAATCTTCTTTCTTGTTCCAGATGTGTACCTGAACGAGTCCAATGGATCTGGAGTTTATGTGGAGAGGACTGTTAGGGCTACTCAAAGTGTAGATGGGACCAACTTGATAGGTCAGGTCAGCTAACACATTAAAAAAGGTTAATTTTTCTGAAGCTAAAACATAGCAAAATATCTATGTAGATCTTTATCTGGGGTTTTAACGGTTCCCCTTAAAGGTTTAACAGCTAACATGTTCTCTTTCCGTTTTTTTGTGGATAATGGTCATTTTTCTTAAGAGGTCAGAAATTTATCTAAGTTGAAGTTAGTTTTTTGTTGAGATAATATTGATTGTTTTCGTTTGCTTGGAGATGCGGGTTGCCTGTGGTTACTCGCTCACTCTGTTGCAGGGAGGAGTTTGTGATGTTTTGATTGCTTTTTGTTTGTTTTAAGTTATGCCCTTGTATCGTTGAGCTTCATTTGTTTTTCCGCGTAATTAGTTTTCACTGTTCGTTTTTTTTGTTCATTGATCCTTTTTTGTGAGACGGTATCAACTGTGAAAAGGCGGACACTGGCAAAATTTTAATCGCCATATAATTCTGTAGATTTTTCTTCTCATTTTCCTTTGATTTATTGTTTTTACTGTCCTCTGAAAGTTTATGGTTTCAATCGACAATAAATGATAGTTTGATATTCAAGCGCGCTAATATGGTCATGGTGTTTTAAGCGACGAATTGGTTTATCCTTTAACATTTATGATTTCGGTTTGCAATAATCTTTTTTATTGAAACCGTTTTGTTCTACTGAAGTTTGAATTGAAACATATTTCATAGAACAAGACAGCTTGTATCAGGGCGAATCATTTAATGATCCGGCTGCCGTTTCAGGTCCATAAAAAATTTGGTTAAAAACTAATTGAATATTAGAAAAAAATGAGCAAATTTTCATTTTTTTGTTTTCTCTACTTGCTATGTAAATTACGAAGTGCTATATAAATTACAAATTACTTGCTATATAAATTACAACCTAATTAATGATAAAACGAACAAATTGCTTGCTTTAATTGCGCCGACCATTTGAAAAAAATAGGGAAGAATTTTGAAATCGGGTGTGTTTTAGTATTTTCCGACCATTGAAAACGAGGAAGAACTTTGTATTCGGGTGTTTTAGTTTTTTTGTTTTCCAAGCAAAATCAGGTACTTCAAATAATCATCGGACTAGGTTGAGTGATATATCAAAAAAAAAGCCCTTTCAGCCTTGATTCGAACGGCATTTGAAAAATTTAAAAACAAGTCCCAGTGTGGAGAAAAACCGGGTCGAGAATAACCGGTTTAAATTTTTTAGTGCTTCGTCTAATTTCGACCGGATAAAGCGATGATATCTTGTTAAATTGGTCATTAAGACTAAACATAACTCTGGAAACTATTAGGGAAACGGACAAGAAAAGTTTTTTAAAAAAATTAAAGAATATTGTGCAAAAAATAGACAAACTCTTTTTTTATTCTTTTTTTTTGAAGACAGCTGTTGTTGAATATGCCTTATGTACTAACTTTCTACGCGTTTGTATAGTTTTCTCATCACACCACGTACAAAAAACGAAACTAATTTGAAAAACTTAATAATTTGAAGAATTTTTTGTAGTTTTTATGAATATTGGTTGGGAACATTCTCCGCTACTTGCTGTGAAACCGGCTATCTTTGCTGCTTTTCCTTGTTTTATTTTCCGCGCAAAATCTGGTACCACAAATCATAATCGGAATGGGTCGAGTGATATCATAGTGGAGCCCTTTCAGAAGTGATTTGAACGACCTTGAAAAGTTTTCACAAAGGTCTTCCAATGTCGAGAAAAAGTTGAAGTTCAACTCGAGCACACGTAGAAAAAAACCAACTCGAGCACAAATATTCCGCCTTTTTTTCCCGAAATTCAGAAGAATTTTGATAATTTCTGAACGATGTGATATTGCCAAAAAAAATTTTGGCAGAAAGATTTTCTCTGGACTTATACATTTTTCTCGCTTGGTTTTTAGGATGTTTCTCTGAAGTTAAATATTGTGGTTCGACCAAGTTTGGGCTATTAGGATGTTAAGTACGAAGAATGAAGTGTTTTCTGAGTGGTGACTTGTGGTAATGGCCTAGTGATTTTTGTTGTTGCGTCGTCTGGGGCTGCGCATTGTTTGTTTTAGTCAGGTATCGTCTTAAATGAGCAAATTTTGTTTAATGCTTCTTGAATTTTTCTGGCTTGCTTTGACTGATAATCAGTATTTTCTAATGCATCCTTCGGGCAACCTCCTTTATTGCTAAGGGATACGCCGATGTTTCCGGTGTTGCCGCTCATTTCGGTGAAACACCAGACTGCCAAATAGGGTATTTTTTTAGAATGAGGCGACAACTCGTCGAAAACGGCTCGCAGTAATTCTCGCGATTTTTTCACCCGTGTCGAGTATAAGCGCATC